>NW_026884491.1:0-55066 GCF_032173495.1 Musca vetustissima | reverse complement strand
GGGGTCAGTGACCCTCAATCCGGGATCAATGACCATTAATCCGGACTAAGGCTTAAGCCGGGGTCAATGAACCTTAATCCGGATTAAGCCTTAATCCGGGGTCAATGACCCTTAATCCGGGATAAATGATTCTTAATCCGAGATAAATGACTCTTAATCCGGATTGAACCTTAATCCGGTGTCAATGTACATTAATCCGGGGCCAATAACCCTTAATCCGGATTAAGCCTTAATCCGGGATAAATGACCCTTAATTCGGGATAAATAACTTTTAATCCGGATTAAACCTTAATCCGGTGTCAATGGACAATAATCCGAGCCAATGACCCTTAATCCGGATTAAGCCTTAATCAGGGTTCAATGACCCTTAAGCCTTAATCCAAGGTCAGTGACCCTTAATCCGGGATAAATGACTCTTAATCCGAGATAAATGACTCTTAATCCGGATTAAACCTTAATCCGGGGTTACTGACCCTTAATCCATATTAAGCCTTAATCAGGGTTCAATGAACATTAATCCGGATTCGGTGTCAATGACCCTTAATCCGGATTAAGCCTTAATCCGGGATAAATGACTCTTAATCCGTGATAAATGGCTCTTAATCCGGATTAAACCTTAATCTGGGTTCAAAGACCCTTAATCCATATTAAGCCTTAATCAGGGTTCAATGAACAGCAAGCCTTAATCCAAGGTCAATGAACCTTAATCCGGGATAAATGACTCTTAATCCGGGATAAATGACTCTTAATCCGGATTAAACCTTAATCCGGGGGTACTTACCCTTAATCCATATTAAGCCTTAATCAGGGTTCAATAAACCTTAATCCGGATTCGGGGCCAATGACCGTTAATCCGGATTAAGCCTTCATCCGGGATAAATGACTCTTAATCCGGATTAAAACTTAATCTGGGTTCAATGACCCTTAATCCATATAAAGCCTTAATCAGGGTTCAATGACCCGTAATCCGGATTAAGCCTTAATTCGAGATAAATGACCCTTAATCCGGAGTAAACCTTAATCCGGGGTCAATGGCCTTTAGACCTAGCCCCTGTGTGGAGGTTCCAGAAGGAGTGGACCGATATTCCCCATCTTCGAATTTGAACTAAGTTTGGAAGAAATAATAATATGGGCAAAGTTTGGTCCAAAGAAATATGGGGTCCAATATTTCGATGGCGCACATTTTCATCGTTTTAAAGTGTATACACCCTTATTAGCCATAAGGCTGATGGTATAATTTTCCATTAAAAATTTCTGAAATTTGTATTATGGTTTACATAATCCGTTTTTGAGAATGTCGGCATATGTTTACATTTTGGTGAGTTCCTTAT
Organism: Musca vetustissima; assembly: GCF_032173495.1. Classification (NCBI taxonomy): domain Eukaryota; kingdom Metazoa; phylum Arthropoda; class Insecta; order Diptera; family Muscidae; genus Musca; species Musca vetustissima. The sequence goes on along the minus strand of NW_026884491.1, from coordinate 53,735 downwards.
ATTTTCATTTCTAGTACCTGTCAGTATATATATGGTGGAGGGTATGCATGGAATTCCATAACGATTTAGTCGATTTAGCCATATGTTGTAATCATTATTCTATCGGTGGATATCGACATAAAAACTAGAACGTGAGGTTTTAGAATGAACTATATCGACCCGCATTTAGGCCCAGGTCCTATATAAAACATCCTGCATATTTAATATTTAGCGTGATGTACGGTATTGGGTTTCAAAACTAAATTATTAGCTTGGAACTTGAGCAATATCGGCCCTTGATGAGACATAACCTCTTATAATTCCTAATTCCTACACAATGTTTTCAATATTGGTTCCGCTTTAGTATGTATCATATAAATTTGTCCTCTAAATTGGATTATTTTCAGGATTTTATACACATGTTTCACCCTACCATGCGGTTGTAATATATGTCAACATTTTGGGGCTTTGAGATTTTAGGAAAAACCCCCATTAAAATTGCATATATTTATATTTGGTTTACAACAATCGATACATTTCAAAAAAATTTCAGTATTTCTATGGTGGAGGGTATCCAAAGTTCGGCCCGGCCGAACTTAACTCTTTTTCGCTTGTTATTTTTTATTTAAAAACATTTTTGGACTTAAAAAAATAAATAAAAATTAAAATTAACCGATTGTACTTACAGCTAAACGTACGTACGTGTTATAGTCGAAAAAAAATTCTACATAACTTCTTTATAATTGAGGAAAACAAATAAGAGCTCAAGTGAATTTTCAACATTGCAATTAGATGCTTGTTTTTACTAATTGGGAAAACATATATGAAAGTTATATGGACATATTCCAAGCGATTTTTTAGATATGGGGGTGGTCCACATTAGACGCATAGTGCACATTACCCGAAGTCACTCTATTGGCCCACTTTTTATGGTTGTCCCCAAAGACTCTTGTTACAAAAATGTTTAAATATTGGTTGACTTTTGACGGTTGCCCCCACACAACCTACTAGCAAACAATTACAATGACAATAAGAAATACACACCACATGGTAGAGGGCATAACAAGTTCGACTGGACCATCAGGTTTTTATATGCTTCTTAATGTGTGGGATTAAAAATAAATCACTGGGATCTATCAATTCAATTATGTGAGTGCTTATATTGTCCTAGTTCAAAATGGTTCGTTTTTTCTTGTTCGTTTTTCCAATTTCTTGGAAGTCTTTGAATTTGGCTCGTCTACATGTTTAAACCAGTAAGGAAAGTTCAAAAGTCGGAGGTGCGACCCTTCCCTTCACCACTTCGGTTACAAAGAAGGGATGTTGAAATGCACAATATAATGTCTATAGGAAGGAATGGAATCGGTCATAATTAAATAATTGTTTTGAACCAATTTAAATCAATCCTTACACATACCATTCTGAAATCTATGAAAAAAGCATGACAGTCGGAGAGTATTTGGTGTACCATTTGTAGCAAAATGATGTAAGGGAGATATACACTGGTGGCAAAAACTACAAAATTAAAAAAATTCTACAGTACAAACAGATGAGCTCTAAAATTTAAGTCATTTATTGCTAGAATTAAATACAGTACTCAGATAAAACAGCTAATTAGTAGTAATTGTGAAAATAAAAATATCCGTTTAAGGGAACCCCACCCATTCTCTATTTTAATTTTTCAAGATTTTCAATGGGCTGGTAAATCAATACCAATGCTTGTTAAGGTTTGTAACTTTGCACATATATATTTGAAGATTTAAAAGAGAAGAAAAATAATTTACAAAAAATTGTTGTTATCGCTTTGTTGTTGTTTTTTGTAATTAAAGAAAAGTCCTTATTGGCGGGTATGATAACTCCTCACTGGAACATCGGAATCCGAAAATTCCAACGGTGTTAGAAAGAGTACATGTCTGGCTCTCGTATGAACTAGGATTATTGACTTCGCTCTAAAACTAACAAAATGGCGGACCTTTGAAAAAATATTTTTTGGAAATCGCCGATTTTTGACCAAAATCAAGTTAAAAAATAAGGAAGATCTTCACCGATTGGCTTTATCCTAGTTCATACGATAGCTCTACACTCACAGAGAAACGTGTAAAAATTTGGAATCGATTTAGTTATTAGTTTTTGAGTTATCGTGCACGCCATTCGCAAAAGAGAAAAACGCGTTTAAAGTTTGAGAAGCCCTTTAGCTTCTCTTGAGATTTTCACTTGAAATTTTGTAGAGACATTCTTGAATAAGTGTAGAATCGAATTAAATCAAAAAAAATTGACCCCGTGAATGGGGGGTTCCCTTAAGAGTTCAATGGAATTTGTGAGACGGTTTGTGTTGAAAAGAATCGGAAAGACATATTGCCTTTCGCAAAAGCTCATATTAATTTGAATTCGACTAAGTGGAGAAATATTATGCTCTCGGATGAATTAAAGTTAAATATTAAAGATTCAGATATGAAAAAATTACCGTGAGAAAGTCCGAAAGTGAAAGGGAAGAGGGTATTGGGGTATTTTTCTTTCGATATCTGTCCCATATTTTTACGAGATTTATGAAGTAATGGATCGGATTTTTTTTATACAAATGTGTTAGAAAACGCGAAGGTTCCCTTCGCTGAAGAAAATACACAGCTTGTTTGGGTGTTGCAGCCTGACAATAACCTCCAATCATACACCAAACCAAAACAACCAGATTAGTTGCGGGAGTTAAAAATCAGGGGCCACCACAATAATTAGTTCTTTACCCTGTAGAAAAATTTTTGCAGCATCATAGATAGCAAAATCAAAAGCATTTCACAAATAAGCAGACGTAATCTCTTCCCAAAGGTTCAGGATGCAAGGAATTGTATACTCAAGGATCAAATTGAGCATTTTATTGATTCAATGTCTCGAATGTGCGCTGCCGTAATGAATAATAATGATTATGCTGCCGATGTCTAGCATCGTTTGACCATACAAAAATTGGGTCAATTTAGTTTTCCATAAAAAATTTTAAATTCAAAATACATGCTGCTGTTATATTTTTGTTTTTTAAAAATTAATAAAATGCTTATTTTTCTGAAAACAAAAACTTTCATTAAAACTTTATTTCATAAAAAAAGTCACAGGTCATTTATTCACTTTGCAATTTAAGTTGATTTAGTTTTGGTCACCAGTGTATAAAGAAACCAGTGAGCGGAGCAGTATTGTAGGACGGGGCCGACCATATGATACCCTACACAACTACCACGGAACTCTAACCTTTTTGCAGATCTATATTCCAAGAATGGGTAATTTTTCGCGATATTTTCACCTTCTAAACCGACTAGAGGTTAATAGCTCCTTTTTCTTGCCATGACATCTATTTCGAATTATGTTTTATATCATAATATCCAATTTTTTTTTCATTTTACACAGAAAGGTTGGCCAGATTCAGTTTCCAGTGTAATATTCGGCTTATAATTGTGGCATATAGATCGACTAGAAAAAACACAATAAAACTATGTTTCAGTTGACCGAAATTATTATTATCATCCCAAAATGAATTTCCGATCAACTTCGCAAATTATAGGCGTTGTCCTTGACCATAACCGGAACCTCATGGAAATTTTCAAAGCGATCAGCGCTATATTTCCGCTCTACAGTGTGGTAATGGGTTACTAAATAATATCTGAATACGTAAGCACCTGTAAATATTTAAATGTAACTCTCATATCCGAGCACATACGACAATATAAACGGTATCAATTTATAGGCCAACAACTCCTCTTGGATATACTATAAATTTCTCGGGTCTATGTCCTTCAGGAGTAAATACATATGCCATAGAATAACAATTTTGTCATTTTTCACACAAAAGTATGGGTCCATTTGACCCGCTAAATATTGACCAATCTTTAAAACAGGCATGCTTATTCGTTGGCCCGATCCCCTTCTCCATGCAAATATTCGCGATGTTTAGGCCATAATTGCGGCCTCTGGAGCGACCAGAAAATCAGACAAAAATATAGTTTTTGGTCCATTTCATCCCCTAAATATTAACCGATATTTTCCAAAAACATCATTTGCGAGAACCCATTCTACATGCAAAATTTCGTGAAGATTGGCCCATAACTGTGGCCTGTGTCGTGTTTACAAATTATAATGGACAGACGGGCGGACGGACACATATGTCTAGATGGACTCAGCTAGTCGAGATATAACGATCGGTATACTTAAAGGATGGTCTAGGACCAATATTTCGCGGCGTTAAAAACATTTGGGGCTGCACAAAGCTATAATACCCTGACAACATAGTTGTGTAGGGTATAAATATTTATATTTTTCCTCAACTATTTGTAAAAATATCTCAAGATTGATTCCCAAAATTTGATCAATATATCTCCATTTTACAGAATTTTTATTCAAAATCTGTAAGGGTATATTCTACATACGTAACCTAACAATTTCATGTCCATGTTCCTTTGATTATAAATATGTCATTCTAAATATATGATCTCTCTTTATAGGCATGACATTAATATAGGCCATGACATTTATTAAAAAACTACTCAAAATTTCGTGTCAATCGGACAAACGTTAGGAGTTTGGTGCACATTTTACTATAAATCGATATATATATATATATATATAGATTTAATTTTGTACGCTGTGTCAAATTTCGTGGATATCGAAAGATATATATTGACTTTGGTACACCATATACATTAAATCGGATAAAAAATATATGGAGGTAGTAAACTTGTAGATTCTTGCGTATGTGCGCATACCCAATATTCAATACATATTAGGCAATTTATATGAATTCTAATGGAATTACAAATTTTCTGTTGCAAAACTAAACTTAAGGGGACCCCCTCCATTCTCGGGGTCAAAATTTTTGTTGGTATAATTCGAATCTACACTGATTAAAGAATGTCTCTACAAAATTTCAAGTGAAAATCTCAAGAACTCTTGAAGATATATCCGATTTATTGTGTCAGCATCAAGTGACTGCTGAAGGGTTTCTCAAACTTTAAACGCGTTTTTCTCTAAACATTTTTTTGCGAATGGCGGGCACGATAACTCAAAAACTAATAATCCAATCGGTTCCAAATTTTGCAACGTTTCTCTGGGAGTGTATAGCTCTCGTATGAACTAGGATAAAGCCAATCGGTGAAGATCTTCCTTATTTTTTTAACTTGGTTTTTGGTAAAAAATCGGCGATATTCCAAAAATATTTTTTCAAAGGTCCACCATTTTGTTAATTTTAGAGCGAAGTCAATAATCCTAGATCATACGAGAGCCAGACATGTACTCTTTCTAACACCGTTGGAATTTTCGGATTCCGATGATCCAGTGAGGAGTTATCATGCCCGCCATCAAAAATAAGGACTTTTCTTTAATTACAAAAAACAACAACAAAACAATAACAAAAATTTTTTGTAAATTATTTTTCTTCTCTTTTAAATCTTCAATTATATATGAGCAAAGTTACAAACCTTAACAAGCATTGGTATTGATTTACCAGCCCATTGAAAATATTGACAAATTAAAATCGAGAATGGGTGGGGTTCCCTTAAAGTAAACAAAATAATTTCGGAGGGGCCTGGTCCTCTGTCCCTTCTTTCGATGGAATTTATTCGGGCGCCTATATATTCAGACTATCCTTAAATGTGATCCAAATAATTTCACCGAAAATTGCATTGCTAGGTTTGAGGTTTAGGTAAAGTTCTTATAAAATCGCCTCATTTGTTCTTTGCTGAAATATTAAATAGATATAATTATATTTAATGCTAAATTCTGTAACATTAAATTTTACTGCATGTATAAAAATATTTTAATTAAAAAGAATTAAAATTATTCCGATCATTGCTTATGACGACAATGTACAGCTTTCATTAAAACATCTGCTCACCCTTTGATACGTTTACTTTTTGTTTTGCCGTCACCTTATCTCATAATCACAAACTGTGTATCAATTTATTCACCTGTGTCTCCAGAAATAGAAAAAAACTTCTTCTCTCCCACTGACTTCTGTATCCTTCACGAATATCTTTGGGTTATTGTCGTCTTACGACTGACAGACAGACAAATGACAAAATAACTGAAAATTAAAGGATAAAAAGATTTAAGCCAACAAATTCTATTCAAACGAAAAAAATTGGCACACCTAGATGTAGCAGCAGTAGCAGCAGCTAACATTCAAAAGATAGAAATTAATATTTCTATTGTCAAAGCAACAACTTTCAATCCTGCACAGAGGACTTTCATAACTGCTGAAAATTGTGTCTGTGTGTGTCTACTAACGACGACGACAACAAGCCTGATTGTCGAAACAATTGAAAATTCTTTAAGGTAGGGCGGATACAAAGGCAATTGTAGAAATGACAATGGCTTATTTTGAAAAGTCTTAGTCTTATTTTGTGCATGGGAGTGTGCGTGAGTCTCGTTTGGAATGGATGAATGTCCTCCCATAATACGTAATTGTATTCAAGATGTGATATAAAATTGAAATGCGCTTTTTTGCTGTTGCTCATAACACCGGTAATCGTAAATTAATTTTAAATCCAAATTATGATTCTCCAGCTGTGACACAGCATTATCTGTTTTTTTTAAGAAAAGGGTAAAGCTGGAGGGTGTGATATAATTAAAATGACAATTACATAGTTTACATTTTGTTGTTCTGTCATTTATTCTTTCATAACGTTTTATGGGCAATTGTTATTACTCAATATAGATGAACCCTGAAACATTTCGTGATACTGGATTCTTAATTGTGGCAACTAGAAACACTGGATAAATAGTAGTTGTTGACCTTTAGTCACCCAAATATGATGACCGCCAAAAGTACTGTCCTCCTTGAATTAATAGAAGGACGTTTGCTATAAATCTATCTGACAAATTTAAGCAAGTTGTTTACAAATTATTCCTTAAAGCTGAAGACTATAAAGAACATGAGCTTAAATTATCGATCTCATGTTCCAAATACCTTTATATACAAAAGGCCTTCTTAAGCCCTTTTAGAGACAGGAGACCTCCAAAATAATTTCTAAAAACTGAAACTATATGATATGTCTTCTCCAGAACTTTGTATACCCACCAGAATATAAATACTGAAATTTATGAGCAGGGATGTAGCCAGGATTTCACTTCGAGGGGCCCACTGAGAACCAAAATTGGTTAAAAGACTTGTCCATAATTTCCATCATACTGAAATTTTTATTGTATCGTTTTTTGGGGGCTACACTGAAAAGTGGTTCAATATTGATAATTTTTGATACAGACAAATATCAAATAACAGCCAATTCGGTTCAAAACGTGTTCAAAATAGAGAACATTTTAAGGATATGCTACACGTCGACTGATATAGCTATGGCACTTCTGTGCAAATTTTTGGACAGCTAGCTCAGTTTCTGCAGATGCTAGAGTGATTACAACAGACTGATGGACTTGGCTAGATCGTCTTAGAATTTTACACTGATCATGGGGTCAGAAAAGATTATTTTGAAAGAAAAAACAAACATACAACGATGGAGGGTGTAAAAATGGGTAAAAATATGCTGACGAGCTAGTTGCAGCCCAAAACTTATTATAGGATCATAGGAAACGTGATTTCACTTCGAACGATGTATATCTCAAGAACATTTTTATAAAAAAAACCTATTTATTGGGTTGAACCCCACGTGATTTTAGTTTTTTTTTATGTGCTGAATCTACTGAGAATCAAAAGTACTTTGAATGTAGAAATATCTGAAAATACATAATTTGAGAATTCCGCGTGTATATTCGCTATATTTTGTATATAAGTATTAACATTTATAAGCCATATTTCTGAGTAAATGCATTATAAAATATAGCATCATAGAAATATTACGATTTGCACAGCTTGGACCAAATCGGACATTCCATTCGCTTTATATTAGATTTATGAATATTCAATATGTTGACACTTTGTGTGATAGGTACCAGAAGAAGAGGGCCGATAGGATTGGTAAAAATATTGCGTTGTGCAAAGTTTGGATAAAACTGGCTATTGCGTTCGCTTCATATGAGATTTACAAGTTTTTGAAATATTGAGCCTTTGTGGGGGAGATACTAGAAGGAGTGGACTAATGAGTCCCATCTTCCAAAATTATACAGGATTCGATAAAATATTACATAATATAATAGGACTGTGAATTTTCACATGTCAAAAGTGCGCTAGTGAGAGCACGTATTGTCATCGTGCACTACCATTCTTCTTTTCTTGTTGCTTTTTCTACGAACAATATTGGATTTGTCTCTTTCAGGGAGTCCACACGGCAATTATTGTCGGTTAGCAACTTGACAACTGCCTAGTGGCGGTCGGTATCATCTACGTCAGGGGCTAGATGAAAGCTGTTAGCTTTCAATAAACACGGAATTAATTATGAACCTTAATCTTGCTAAGCGCTTATTATGAGGTGGGAGCGAGATTTCTATGGGATTTGAGCTCAAATTATTCGATGGGAGCGTGCAATGTGCAAGGCTGAAGACCAGGGTGCGCAAAAATTCGTTCGCGAGTGATAAAAAATACGATTTTCTTTGTTTGTGTTCATTCTGCGAATGAATTTATGAGGATACATTTTTTATCCAACGAACATTCGCCAAACGAATGTTCGCACACACATTACAAAAGAATGTTCGCACACAATAAAGATCGTTCGTTGCAGTAGTGGTTGAAATCATTTCTGACATTCATTCGCCAATGGCAAAGAATTGTGTTTAATTTAATAATAATAACACGCCGTCGGTACTTTTTTTGGTTCTGATAAGCAGTAAAATGGGCAAAGTGACAAATATATATAAAAAACGATTGTTTCATATAATAAAGACACAAATATTTCAATATGTCAATATGTTTAATTCGATTCTACACTAATTGAGGAATGTCTCTACAAAATTTCAAGTAAAAATTTCGAGGACTCTTGAAGATATAGCCGATTTATTGTGTCAGCATCAAGTGACGGCTAAAGGGCTTCTCAAACTTTAAACGCGTTTGTCTCTCTTGCGAATGGCGGGCACGATAACTCAAAAACTAATAACCCAATCGATTTCAAAGTTTTACACGTTTCTCTGTAAGAGTATAGCTATCGTATGAACTAGAATAAAACCAATCGGTGAAGATCATCCTTATTTTTTAACTTGGTTTTTGGTCAAAAATCGGCGATTTTCCACAAATATTTTTTCAAAGGTCCGCAATTTTGTTAATTTTAGAGCGAAGTCAATAATCCTAGTTCATACGAGAGCCAGACATGTAATCTTTCTAAAACCGTTGGAATTTTTGGTTTCCGATGATCCAGTGAGGAGTTATCATGCCCACCATCAAAAATAAGGACTTTTCCTTAATTACAAAAAACAACAACAAAGCAATAACAATTTTTTTTGTAAATTATTTTTCTTCTTTTTTAAAACTTCAAATATATATGTGCAAAGTTACAAAACTTAACAAGCATTGGTATTGGTTTACCAGCCCATTGAAAATCTTGAAAAATTAAAATCGAGAATGGGTGGGGTTCCCTTAAAGGAAACCTATTAGGAAACATTAAAAGACATTACGAGTCCATGCATAACCACAATTTTAACCTAATTGCTGCGCTCGCGAACATTCGCGAATAATTCTTTTTTGAGTTTTTCAAATAAGCTCTCTTCAACAAAGAATGCTCCCGAATGAATGAATCCACGACGCTTGCAGCGAAGTTTTATCGTTCGTGAATTTTTCGTGCAATGCGAACATTCGTTTGTTTGTTCATTCATTATAACTTTAACATTGGCGATAAATTGAAAAACATTCGAATTCTCGCCGTGAGCATTCGTGAGAAAGAGTGTATTTTAATCATTATCCGCTCCCTGTTGAAAACTTTGCTAACAATTGGTTTTGTGCGGTACTTCTATGATCGAGAAATTGGATAATGAAAATCGGTTTAGTACTCAGCTGGTGATCAACACATTTGCAAATTGCGGTTGGTTCGTTGCCTTGCATTAGTTTCGAGAAGAAAACTCGCTAAAAGCTGCGTGTTTTAACCCTTTGACGTATTTCCACGAGTCTAACTCGTGGTGTGTAGAAGTGTATGTTTGATGAAAAGAGAATTGCAATTTTCCAGTTATTTTCAGCTAATAATGTGAACAAAAAAAATTGCTGCAGTTGAGTACAAAGTCTTATGCAAGTTGTGTGCTAACAGTTGGAAGCGAAATTCGTTGCGCTAATTGATACGTCAAAGGGTTAATTGACCAAAAGCCTAATTCGAGGAAGAATGAATCAGTTTTCTTAATTTATGAATTGGATATTCCGATAATGAATTCCATAATAGTCCGGTTCAATAAATTCAGCGCGCTTATACATTAGCTTTTTAATGGTATTTGGACAAATCCGACTGCTCTTCGTAATGAAGAATTTTTACTAAATATATTGAAATACATACATATAGTGTTTTAGCAAATGGGTAGCAAATTTATCCACCAAAAATTAAAATAAAGCTAAAATTTTTCTGGTAGCCACCATATCAGGGTACACCCGATTTTCGGTATTTAGGATTTCTTGAGTGCGTTTTACAACTGAATTCGCCGAAACTTGGTACATTCGGTTCTTATTGTGTACCAAATTTTTCCTCTAAAAATTATAAATATTTGTCCACTTTTTTTGGTAACGCGTTTATGAACATAATTCGCTTTAATTTAGTATTTTGTGGTTATATATGATAACAAATCTAAATTTGTCATACCGTTTACAACACCTCGAAATATTCACCGGAGACCCCATAAAGTATATATTTTCTTGATCGGAATAAAATTCTATGTCGATTTATGAGAATCCGTCTTTCTGTCTGCCCTTCTGTTGAAATCACGATAGAGATCGCAATATTGAAGATGGAGCTCCGCAGACATTAAACTGGACTTAATACAGAACGCTGTCCATGATTTTGTCTCGATCGGACAATTCTTGGGAGTTTGGTGCATTTAAATAAAATCGGACAAAACTATATATGGGAGCTTTATCTAAATCTGAACCGATTTCAATAAAACTTTTTATACATCAAACTGGACTGTGCAAAATTTTGTGTCGATCGGACAAATATTGGGAGTTTGGTGCACCATTTACAAAAAATTGGACGAAACTATATATGGCAGCAATATCGAAATCTGAACCGATTTCTACAAAATTTCACAGACATCAAACTGGACCTAATTCAGTACGCTGTGTTGAATTAGGTCCAGTTTGGTGCAGTTTTGGACACATTTTGTAGCCGAATTGGTTGTAGTTTGATATTTTGGGTTCTCATTGCATAGCACATCTCCGTACTAAACAATATTAATATTGAACCAAGTTTGAGTGTAGCACCCAATAATTTTACGTCTTTTCGGCCCGGCCGAACTTAACATCATTTTAACTTGTTTATATAAAATAGTTAACTGCTTTGTTACGCGTTTTGGGTTTGTCCCATATAGTCGTATTCAACCATAGTAGAAAAGTATGAAATTCGGAAGATATCGAGATAAAAAACTAAACTAGAACGTCAGGTTCGAGAATGAATTATATCTGCCCTCATTTAAACCTAGCCCCCATATAATGATACCTACCGATTTTTGGTATTTTTTAATACTTGGCAAGAAGGAAGGTATTGTGATACAAAAAATGTTAGGTTCGAAATTGAGCTATATCGGATTGAACTATAGCACCTCATATAATGATAACTCCAAATGTTCGGTAATTCCTACAGGAGGTAATCTATATTGGTTCCTCTCTAGGTGTAGCTTCCAGGGATGTACGCATACAATTTCCCTCCATTAGCCATAAGGTAAATTGAAAAAGTCTCTTGTTTGACAATTTTCAAACTAAGATCTATTTAGTTTTACATACCACCCCCATTCATATTGTCAGAAATAAACACAAATAGTTTCTACATTTTACATCCTTCCATTATTTATTCATTACCACCTTCCCGTAGTGTCAATTACTTGTCACTCTAACAGCTACCTTTTACATCTGACATTTCATACGATACGATTTGCAACAAAATGTCACCTTACTTTTCATTAGCAAGCAGTTGTTTTTTTCTCCGAAAATGGGGGGTGCGGAGAAAGTATTTTGTAATGGGAATATTTTCATAAAGAAGAAAAGGGGAAGATATGTGTGTGTGTGTTTGCTTGTGTTGTCACTGTTTGTAGATAGGTAGTTAAAGTAATTAGAGTGTGAATAATTTTTTTCCCAGCCCCTTTGTGTGCGAGATATATTCTCAACGTCTTTGCAACCCCTTTACACGCGTCGTGTTTTCATTTATTCGGTAACTCTTTTTAATGATTGCCATTGTTTCCATGCCGTCTTTGCTGGCGTCCTTTTATCTTGGTTGATATTAAATTGTCTATTCCGTTTACCTTATGCTGTTGATTTCTATTAGCCATGTTGTCGTTGTTGGTGGTGGTAGTGATGGTGTTTTTTGTTCCTTATTATGACGACGACGACGATGATGATGATATGTTAATTTGCGTTTAACTGCCTTCATAAGATGCCTCTATAGCTTAATGTTGCTAAAGCCTTTACTAGCTTCAAATTTCCGGGCACAGTGTGGCGAACTACATAATACACTATAGAGATAGTTTAGAGTCGAATTAATTATAATGTTTTTGACGATTATGAATAGAATATGACGTCTAAATATATATATATATATATATATATGGGCTTCTATGTTTATAGATATTTAGGTTAGAAAATTTAGAACATTTGAATCATGTTGTATACAGAATGACAATTTGGGAAAGTAACCAGTAAGGAATGCTCAAAAGTCGGGCGGAGCCCTTCACTACTTTTGGTAAATACGAGCTCATATGTACAAATAATAATCCGATACAGGTTATTCTAGGTTTAATTTGGTTAAATCGGGGCAAAATTTATAAGGGAGCTATATCTAAATCTGAACCGATTTTCACGGAACTTAACACACATCATTCTAGAGTTTATTCAATACGCCTCGCCAAATTTCGTGCAAATCGAAAGATATATACGAACTTTGTTGCACCATTTACATTAAATCGGACGTAAATATATATGGGAGCTATATCTAAATCTGAATCGATGTTTACGGAACTTAGCAGACATCATTCCAGACTCAATTATGTATGCTATGCCAAATGTCGTGTAAATCGAAATATATTTAGGGACTTTGGTACACCATTGCCATTAAATCGGGCGAAAATGTATATGGGAGCTAAATCCAAACCTGAAGCGATGTACACGAAACTTAACACACATCATTCCAGACTTAAGTCAATGCGCTATGTCAAATTTTGTGCAAATCAAAAGATATAAGGACTTTGGGGTACTATTTACATAAATTCGGATAAGTCTACTCATAAAGTGTTCCTACGCATATTCTAAAAACGAAACATGGGTCTATCACCACCCTGTACCACAGGGTGGTGAAGGGTATAGAAAGGGGGTTTATATTGAGACTACTCCCAAAAGGGGGCGAATATAAATAATTTTTGGGAGGGAAAATTGTCGCCAAATACAAATGGAAAATATTAAATTACAGCGAATTCGATCAATGAAAAATTCACCAAAAACACCCAATATACCGAAAATTGGGGGTACCGTTATATAGGGGCTACCGGAAAAAGTAGACCTGTATTTATAATCTTTAGTGGAAAGATTTGGTACCCAATAAGAACTCAAAAAACTAAGTAACCGTCAATCCGGTTGAAAAACGTTCTTAAGAACCCCAAAATACCGCAATACCGTTATATAGGGGCTACCAGAAAAGGTGGACCAATGTTTATATATTTAGTGGAGACATTTGGTACCTAATAATAACGGAATGTACCAAATGTCATCGAATGCAGTTAAAAAACGCGCTTAATAACCGCCCGATATAGTCCATCATCGAACTTAAATTTTTTCCGACCAAGAATTTAATGCTTTATGGGATGTCCGATGAATATTTCAAGGTATTGCATACGAACTACTAATTTAATATGCTCTCCACTTTACGGTAGTAGTTATTTGATTTTATTAGTGATTTAACCCGTTATTTTTTTCATTTTTATAACCCTACACAACTATGTTGTCAGGGTATTATAGATTTGTGCAGCCCCAAAAGTTTGTAACGCAGCGAAATAATGGTCCTAGAGTCGATCTAGACATGTGTGTCCGTCCGTCCGTCTGTCCATTATAATTTGTAAATACGATACAGGCCACAGTTATGGACCAATCTTCGCGAAATTTTGCATGTAGGATATGTTCTGTTCCGGAATTATGGCCCAAACACCGCGAATTTTTGCATGGAGAAGTGGATCGGGCCAATGAATAAGTATGCCTGTTTTGATATAGATCGGTCAATATTTAGCGGGGCAAATGGACCCTGACTTTTGTGTGAAAAATTACAACATTTGTATTGTATGGCGTATATATTTGCCCCTGAATGTCCTAGACCCGATAAGTTGATAGTGTGTTCAAGAGGAGTGGTTGACCTTTAAATTGATACCAATTATATGGTCGTATGTATTCGGATGTGGGAGTTACACATAAATATTTACGGGTGCTTACGTACTGAGATATTATTTAGTAACCCATTACCAGACTAGAGGGCGGAATTATAGCGCTGATCGCTTTGAAATTTCCCATGAGATTCCAGTTATGGTCAAGGACAACGCCTATAATTTTTGGTGATGATCACATAATCATTTTGGGATGAAATGGTCCGAAAACATAATTTTTTGTGTTTTTTTTTCGAGTCGATCTATAGGCCACAATTGAAAGCCGAACATCACAACACAACCCACGGTGAAGGGTATATGGACATGTAATTAGAAGGACTGAATATTAGTAATATTCGAAAAATATGTCAGTGTAAGGAAAAGATGCTGTTGACCTCTAATCGGCAAGGCGGTGCAAATATCAGAAATATTGCCCAGATTCGAAATAAACATCAGCAGAAAGTTAGAATTCCTTGATAGTTGTGTAGGGTATCCTATGGTCGGCCCCGTCCGACTATACTGCTCCGCTCACTGGTTTTTGTTTGAGTTTGTAACACTGTGCCTCATTATGCGTTCGTTAAAAATCACAAAGGTGTCACAATTCTTTGTTGTTATATGTAGCTAGAAACGTGTACGTCACATTGAAATTATTGCTGCGCCCAAAAATATGTTACAGAAGTGATATCAACGCTTCAGTTGTCACTGTCATTATCACCGACTTTTTGTAAATTAGACAACTCGAATGTGTCTCTTCACCGCCTTTTTAGAACTGCTGATGCTGACGGTGCTCTGGTAGCTTTTGTTATATTTTTAGCATAATTTTCAACTAGACCAGCAACATTCTGCTTATGCTAGGGAAAAATAATTCCATATTAAAGCAAGCCAATAAGCAAGCATTCATTGTGTAAGCTTAGGGTTAAAAGTCTGCTTATGTTTCTATATTTATCATTTAATTAAATGAATGAAATTTCTTCCATCGTGGATGTTTTCGCAGATATCTAAGAAAGAATATATTTTAAAATTGTTGCGATTGGCTGGTTGTTGTTATTTTTAGTTAGCTAATTATGAGTTCGGCTCATTAGCTTTCATTAGACAAACTCCCTTGGCTTTGTTATGGACGAATAAGTTTTCGGGGAGAAGAATTTAATAATTTCTTCTTCAGTGTAATATTGTGTTTATAGAAAAACGTTTAATAATAATTTTATTAATTTAATATTATGGGTGAAAATGGGTTGAGGAGTCGGGTTAGTTACCCACACTCCGAAAACCCCTCCTACTATGAAAAAGCAACGAAAAACAAATCAAACCCATCAATGTTGACGACCCCCTAAAACGTATAAATGACCACGATCTGAGAATCTGTATTTGTAATGTGCGGACGTTGTACAGAACAGGCGCCGTTCGCTTTGGCAGATGTACTCAAGAAGTACAAAGCTGATATTATTGCCTTGCGGAAAATGCGATAGAAAGAGACAATTGTAAGTGATTACGCACTGTATTATATCTGTCATAAAACGAGACATGAATTTGGCTTCGTATTTATGGTTAATAGGAGAATAAAAGACCTCGCCTTCAGATTCACTGCAGTAGATGAGCGAATTGCTATAATCTGTATAAAAGCGAAGTTCTTCAACATCAGTCATATTTGCGCCCATGCTCCGACGGAAGACAACGATAAGCAGACCAAAGATATATTTTACGAGCGTCTAGAATTAGCATATGACCGCTTTCAGGGCCATGCAAACAAATAATGCTAGGAGATTTTAATGCAAAAATCAGAAGTAAAATATTTTTGTTTCCAACATCGGAAAATTCAGCCTCCATGAAGAAAAGACCCACAACAACAGCGAGATTCAAGCATATTCGTATACACAAGGCCCCCTGGATTTCTCCTGATCAAACAACGAGAAATCAAATTGATCATGTTGTGATAGACGAAGGCATTCATTCAGAGTTTTAGACGTTCGATCTATCCGAGGAGTGACTATCGATTCGGACCATTCACGATTTTTTATTTTTAAGATTTTAAATGGGCTGGTAAATGAATACCAATGCTTGTAACTTTGCACATAATTCACAAAAAATTTTGCTGTTGTTTTTTGTGATCAAAGAAAAGTCATTTTTTATGGCGGGCATGATAACATCGGAATCCGAAAATTCCAACGGTGTTAGAAAGAGTACATGTCTGGCTCTCGTATGAACTAGGATTATTGACATCGCACAACAAATAACAAAATGGAGGAACTTATTTTTTTTTGAAAATCGCCTATCGCCAGTAAGGAAAGTAGTAAAGTCGGACGGGGCCGACTATATGATACCCTTCACCACTATGGGTATATTAAACAGGACTATTAGCATGAAATTGGATGAAATAAAGTATGTGATATTTATCTAAATGTGAATCTACCTAGATCTATCCATAAAGTATATAAATCGACTTCAAACAAATATAAATAGGTCATCAGTTGGGCTATGTCTGTACTTCTAGAAAACGCAACTATATAATTTTATGCTCAATTTATTACGATGTGCAAACTTTGATGTCAATCTGACTAAAATGCCCAATTTACTTGAAATCGGGCGAAAAATCAATCTATAATAAAAGGGGCTATATCTATCTAAATCTGGACCGATTTTCACGAAGCTTGGCAGACATCATTCTAGACCTAAATGATTAGGCTGTACCAAATTTCGTGCAAATCGAAAGATATATAGGGACTTTGGGGCACAATTTACATGAAATCGGACGAAGCTATATATGGGAGATATATCTAAATCAGGACCGATTTTCATGAAACTTGGCAGACATCATTCTAGGCTCAATTAAGTACGTTCTGCCAAATTTCGTGCAAATCGAAGGATATATAGGGATTTTGGTGCGCCATTTACATGAAATCGGACGAAACTATATATGGGAGCTATATCTAAATCTGGACCGATTTTCTCGAAACTTGGCAGACATCACTCTAGGCTTAATTCAGTACGTTATGCCAAATTTCGTGCAAATCAAAAGATATATAGGGACTTTGGGGCACCATTTACATGAAATCGGACGAAACTATATATGGGAGCTATATATAAATCTGGACCGACTTTTACGAAACTTGGCAGACATCATTCTAGACCTAAATGATTAGGCTGTACAAAATTTCGTGCAAATCGAAAGATATATAGGGACCGTTTACATTAAATCGGTTAAATATATATATGGGAGCTATATCTAAATCTGAACCGATTTTTCCCAATTTCAATAGGGTTCGTCCTTGGGCCGAATAAGTGACTTATGCCAAATTTCATCCAATTCGGATCATAAATGCGACCTGTACTTTGTTTACAATTTAACATGGACAGACAGACAGACGGTCGGACGGACAAGCATAAACAACAATGGGTCTATCTCGATTATTTTTGCCTGTTACAAACATATGCACAAAGACATAATACCCTGTACCACAGTGTGGTGAAGGGTATAATAAGGAAGATGATAATGCAATAAATCGACTATATCTTCAAAAATTGTTGAGATTTTCACTTGAGAATTTATAGGGGCATTCTTTAATTAGTGTAGGTTCGAATTAAATCAAAATATAAAATTAAATTTTTTGAAACCGAGAATGGGTGGGGTCCCCTTAATGCAGCAGCAAAAGTGCGATCTAATGTAACACGGAAAATCGATGTCGAAAGCACTTGACGAAAGCACTCGTTGTCCCAATAATAATTTAGAAGCCCAATGGCAAAGAATTGCAAATTCCCTACAAATTGCAACAAAAAAAAACTCTTGGGTACAAAACACTACCATCAAGCAACCCGTGGTACGATCTGGAGTGTCGTTATGCAACTGAGTTGAAAAACGCAGCGTATAGAGTAACTCTGCAATCAGTAGCTACAAACCAGATTTTCATACTGCGTCAGATCCTGGAAAAGACCCTCGAAAAATACATCGACACATTAAACCTGTTCGTCGACTATAATGCCACATTCGATAGCCCTATCCGTCCAGAGATATTTAAATCCATGCCTGCTTTCGGCATTCCTGAAACCATAATATGGCTATGCAGCATTACATTAACTGGCATAAGGTCAGCAGTTAAAGTCGGGATGGACATCACGGAGCCCTTCAATACCGAACTAGAATTCAGACAATGTGACGCTTTGTCGTGTGAGCTTTTTTACATCCTGCTGGAAGTGATCATACGAGAGGCATAGGTGAACAGAAATCACACTCTGTACACAAAACAGCATATGCTACTCGCCAACCCCGATGACATCGACATAATGGATCGAACAGTGAAAGCGGTAACAGGCACTTTTGAACAAATTGAGAAGTTCTTGCCCAAGCAGATGAGGCAATTTTGCATGTAGGATATGTTCTGTTCCGGAATTATGGCCCAAACACCGCGAATTTTGCATGGAGAAGTGGATCAGGCCAATGAATAAGTATGCCTGTTTTGATATAGATCGGTCAATATTTAGCGGGTCAAATGGACCCTGACTTTTGTGTGAAAAATTACAACATTTGTATTATATGGCGTATATATTTGCCCCTGACCCGAGAAGTTGATAGTATGTTCAAGAGGAGTGGTTGACCTTTAAATTGATACCAATTATATGGTCGTATGTATTCGGATGTGGGAGTTACACATAAATATTTACGGGTGCTTACGTACTGAGATATTATTTAGTAACCCATTACCAGACTAGAGGGCAGAATTATAGCGCTGATCGCTTTGAAATTTTCCATGAGATTCCAGTTATGGTCAAGGACAACGCCTATAATTTTTGGTGATGATCACATAATCATTTTGGGATGAAATGGACCGAAAACATAATTTTTTGTGTTTTTTTTTCGAGTCGATCTATAGGCCACAATTGAAAGCCGAACATCACAACACAACCAACGGTGAAGGGAATATGGACAAGTAATTAGAAGGACTGAATATTAGTAATATTCGGAAAATATGTCAGTGTAAGGAAAATATGCTGTTGACCTCTAATCGGCAAGGCGGTACAAATATCAGAAATATTGCCCAGGTTCGAAATAAACATCAGCAGAAAGTTAGAATTCCTTGATAGTTGTGTAGGGTATCCTATGGTCGGCCCCGTCCGACTATACTGCTCCGCTTACTGGTTTTTGTTTGAGTTTGTAACACTGTGCCTCATTATGCGTTCGTTAAAAATCACAAAGGTGTCACAATTCTTTGTTGTTATATGTAGCTAGAAACGTGTACGTCACATTGAAATTATTGCTGCGCCCAAAAATATGTTACAAAAGTGATATCAACGCTTCAGTTGTCACTGTCATTATCACCGACTTTTTGTAAATTAGACAACTCGAATGTGTCTCTTCACCGCCTTTATAGAACTGCTGATGCTGACGGTGCTCTGGTTGCTTTTGTTATATTTTTAGCATAATTTTCAACTAGACCAGCAAGTGAACAGCAACATACTGCTTATGCTAGGGAAAAATAATTCCATATTAAAGCCAGCCAATAAGCAAGCATTCATTGTGTAAGCTTAGGGTTAAAAGTCTGCTTATGTTTCTATATTTATCATTTAATTAAATGAATGAATTTTCTTCCATCGTGGATGTTTTCACAGATATCTAAGAAAGAATATATTTTAAAATTCTTGTTATTGGCTGGTTGTTGTTATTTTTAGTTAGCTAATTATAAGTTCGGCTCATTAGCTTTCATTAGACAAACTCCCTCGGCTTTGTTATGGACGAATAAGTTTTCGGGGAGAAGAATTTCTCCTTCTTCAGTGTAATATTGTGTTTATAGAAAAACGTTTAATAATAATTTTATTAATTTAATATTATGGGTGAAAATGGGTTGAGGAGTCGGGTTAGTTACCCACACTCCGAAAACCCCTCCTACTATGAAAAAGCAACGAAAAACAAATCAAACCCATCAATGTTGACGACCCCCTAAAACGTATAAATGACCACGATCTGAGAATCTGTATTTGTAATGTGCGGACGTTGTACAGAACAGGCGCCGTTCGCTTTGGCAGATGTACTCAAGAAGTACAAAGCTGATATTATTGCCTTGCGGAAAATGCGATAGAAAGAGACAATTGTAAGTGATTACGCACTGTATTATATCTGTCATAAAACGAGACATGAATTTGGCTTCGTATTTATGGTTAATAGGAGAATAAAAGACCTCGCCTTCAGATTCACTGCAGTAGATGAGCGAATTGCTATAATCTGTATAAAAGCGAAGTTCTTCAACATCAGTCATATTTGCGCCCATGCTCCGACGGAAGACAACGATAAGCAGACCAAAGATATATTTTACGAGCGTCTAGAATTAGCATATGACCGCTTTCAGGGCCATGCAAACAAATAATGCTAGGAGATTTTAATGCAAAAATCAGAAGTAAAATATTTTTGTTTCCAACATCGGAAAATTCAGCCTCCATGAAGAAAAGACCCACAACAACAGCGAGATTCAAGCATATTCGTATACACAAGGCCCCCTGGATTTCTCCTGATCAAACAACGAGAAATCAAATTGATCATGTTGTGATAGACGAAGGCATTCATTCAGAGTTTTAGACGTTCGATCTATCCGAGGAGTGACTATCGATTCGGACCATTCACGATTTTTTATTTTTAAGATTTTAAATGGGCTGGTAAATGAATACCAATGCTTGTAACTTTGCACATAATTCACAAAAAATTTTGCTGTTGTTTTTTGTGATCAAAGAAAAGTCATTTTTTATGGCGGGCATGATAACATCGGAATCCGAAAATTCCAACGGTGTTAGAAAGAGTACATGTCTGGCTCTCGTATGAACTAGGATTATTGACATCGCACAACAAATAACAAAATGGAGGAACTTATTTTTTTTTGAAAATCGCCTATCGCCAGTAAGGAAAGTAGTAAAGTCGGACGGGGCCGACTATATGATACCCTTCACCACTATGGGTATATTAAACAGGACTATTAGCATGAAATTGGATGAAATAAAATATGTGATATTTATCTAAATGTGAATCTACCTAGATCTATCCATAAAGTATATAAATCGACTTCAAACAAATATAAATAGGTCATCAGTTGGGCTATGTCTGTACTTCTAGAAAACGCAACTATATAATTTTATGCTCAATTTATTACGATGTGCAAACTTTGATGTCAATCTGACTAAAATGCCCAATTTACTTGAAATCGGGCGAAAAATCAATCTATAATAAAAGGGGCTATATCTATCTAAATCTGGACCGATTTTCACGAAGCTTGGCAGACATCATTCTAGACCTAAATGATTAGGCTGTACCAAATTTCGTGCAAATCGAAAGATATATAGGGACTTTGGGGCACAATTTACATGAAATCGGACGAAGCTATATATGGGAGATATATCTAAATCAGGACCGATTTTCATGAAACTTGGCAGACATCATTCTAGGCTCAATTAAGTACGTTCTGCCAAATTTCGTGCAAATCGAAGGATATATAGGGATTTTGGTGCGCCATTTACATGAAATCGGACGAAACTATATATGGGAGCTATATCTAAATCTGGACCGATTTTCTCGAAACTTGGCAGACATCACTCTAGGCTTAATTCAGTACGTTATGCCAAATTTCGTGCAAATCAAAAGATATATAGGGACTTTGGGGCACCATTTACATGAAATCGGACGAAACTATATATGGGAGCTATATATAAATCTGGACCGACTTTTACGAAACTTGGCAGACATCATTCTAGACCTAAATGATTAGGCTGTACAAAATTTCGTGCAAATCGAAAGATATATAGGGACCGTTTACATTAAATCGGTTAAATATATATATGGGAGCTATATCTAAATCTGAACCGATTTTTCCCAATTTCAATAGGGTTCGTCCTTGGGCCGAATAAGTGACTTATGCCAAATTTCATCCAATTCGGATCATAAATGCGACCTGTACTTTGTTTACAATTTAACATGGACAGACAGACAGACGGTCGGACGGACAAGCATAAACAACAATGGGTCTATCTCGATTATTTTTGCCTGTTACAAACATATGCACAAAGACATAATACCCTGTACCACAGTGTGGTGAAGGGTATAATAAGGAAGATGATAATGCAATAAATCGACTATATCTTCAAAAATTGTTGAGATTTTCACTTGAGAATTTATAGGGGCATTCTTTAATTAGTGTAGGTTCGAATTAAATCAAAATATAAAATTAAATTTTTTGAAACCGAGAATGGGTGGGGTCCCCTTAATGCAGCAGCAAAAGTGCGATCTAATGTAACACGGAAAATCGATGTCGAAAGCACTTGACGAAAGCACTCGTTGTCCCAATAATAATTTAGAAGCCCAATGGCAAAGAATTGCAAATTCCCTACAAATTGCAACAAAAAAAAACTCTTGGGTACAAAACACTACCATCAAGCAACCCGTGGTACGATCTGGAGTGTCGTTATGCAACTGAGTTGAAAAACGCAGCGTATAGAGTAACTCTGCAATCAGTAGCTACAAACCAGATTTTCATACTGCGTCAGATCCTGGAAAAGACCCTCGAAAAATACATCGACACATTAAACCTGTTCGTCGACTATAATGCCACATTCGATAGCCCTATCCGTCCAGAGATATTTAAATCCATGCCTGCTTTCGGCATTCCTGAAACCATAATATGGCTATGCAGCATTACATTAACTGGCATAAGGTCAGCAGTTAAAGTCGGGATGGACATCACGGAGCCCTTCAATACCGAACTAGAATTCAGACAATGTGACGCTTTGTCGTGTGAGCTTTTTTACATCCTGCTGGAAGTGATCATACGAGAGGCATAGGTGAACAGAAATCACACTCTGTACACAAAACAGCATATGCTACTCGCCAACCCCGATGACATCGACATAATGGATCGAACAGTGAAAGCGGTAACAGGCACTTTTGAACAAATTGAGAAGTTCTTGCCCAAGCAGATGAGGCAACTCTTGGAGTGTTTGAGAGAAAAATTTTCCGGTAGATCGAATGAACCATTTTGAGTTGTACCATATATTCTCATCTATGAGCTGCGCACAAGATTGACGCGCCTGGAAATCTATTTTAAGCTCGGCTTATGGAACAAACGTTCTGTCACGAGCAAACTAAGTAAAGTAAGTAATTTAATATTATATATTTTTTTGAAGTGATTCGAAGTTAATGGCCATGGTATACTAATTTTGTCATTATGTTTGTAAGTTATCGAAACATTATTTTGTTTTTGCAAAATAGTCAGGCTGAATCCCAGTTTGTTGTTTTTATAAAAAACAACTATTTATGATGAGGATCAGTGGCGTGATCCGAAACTATAGTCTTCCCTGCCTTACCCCTCGGCAAACAATGCCATACATTCCCCACTAATAATAATTATATTAATTTATAAAAACAACAAACTGGGATTCAGCCTGACTATTTTGCAAAAACAAAATACAAATGGTATCCCAAATAAACCGTCAACACTACTGAAACATTATTTTCCTACAGTATTATCCATTTTCAAAAGTTTCAATAGTAAACAAAGAAAACACATATGACATAATTTTTATACCCTTCACCACACTGATGTACAGGGTATTATGTCTTTGTGCATATTGTTACAAAAGGAAACGAGATAGACACATGGTTCCTTTTGAGAATATGCATAGAATCAAATTTTAAGTCGATTTATGCATGTCCGTCTGTTCGTTCATGTATTTTTGTTAACAAAGTTCAGGTCGCATTTGTGATCCGATTTGGATGAAATTTGGCACAGTTCACTAATTGGGCCCAAGGACGAACCCTATTGAAATTGGAAAAAAACGGTTCAGAAATAGGGCACCAAAGTCCCTACATATCCTTCGATTTGCACGAAATTTGGCATAGCGTACTAAATTAAGTCTAGAAAGATGTGTGTAAAATTTCATGAAAATCGGTTCAGATTTAGATATAGCTCCCATATATATTTTCGTCCGATTTTAGGTAAATAGTGCACAAAAATTCCTATATATCCTTCGATTTGCACGAAATTTGGATTTATAAGTAAATGAAGAACTCAGAATGTGGCCGAATGCAAAAAAACATACTGAAATAAGTGTAACCTAATATGTGGAAAGTTTCAATGAAATCGGTTTAGATTTCGATATTTTGCTTTAAATTTATTTACATAATTTTGTCCCATTGTAAGAAGCAACTCTATATCTGACCAACATTTAAACATGCAAAATGACATGTTTAATTTCATGTTCATGGTCCTTCAAAAATGCGACGTCTGTTAGGATTCCATCTTTGGATATACCAAAGTGGTGAAGGGTATCATATAGTCGGCCCCATCCGACTTTACTGCTTTCCTTGCTGGTTTAAGGATGTATCCTTTCTATTGTAAAGTTTGAACGTGTTTTAAGTTTCGTTGAAATCGGTTCAGATTTAGATATAGCTTCCAAATACGTTTTCCTCCCATTTTATGTTTATGGTTCGCTATGGTGCATTTCAGAATAGCAAGTTTATATGTCATTGGTCCTGTTTTTTTGTAGCCATTACTTAATGGTTTATTATATATTTATGTGCTTGCTTGTTATTTTAATCAAAACAATAGGAGTAAGAAAAACGTAAATAAAATAATACAAGAACTATTCAATTCACGACATTTCATCTGTAAAATCATAACAAGAGCAATATCTCTTGTTAAAAAATGCAGTCAGTCATTTATTGTAGACAGACAAAACGAAGAATAACACTAACATCCATCTGCATTCTGTAGATATTTCCAAAGACAATGCATTTTTTGTGTGTTCACGTTACAAAGAAATGTAAGAATTAAGAATAATGGCAACATCTTAAGAGTAGCTTCCTGCATCATAATCATGATCCAGAAAAAATATGAATTTATTGCCTTTCCAGTTGGAATTTTACACTCGAGTGATTCTTAAGACGATTTTAAACAAATAATAAAAAAAACTGAAGCCAAATAACTAATGAAATAACAACAAAAGAAGTTTCAACATCGGAATGCAGAGAAATTTTGATAAGTTGCCAAGAAGAGGACAAAGATTTGAAACCTATGTATTAATAAAGATTTTTTTCTTATTCAACTATTTTAAGGCGAATTTCTTCAGTCAAATCAATTCAAGTTTAATTTGTTAAACGAGTAGTGCCCCTTAATTGTACATATTTACGTAGACAATTTTTATTAAAAACATGTTGCTCTGTTGCATACCTTAAGGAGTGATAACATTTGCTTTAACACAAAACATTTGCTTATAGAGCAGCCTAATTGTATGTTAAATTCCATAAATGATTAAATCCCAACTCAATGGTATTAGGTGTGTCCGTTTACTTATATAGCTAATATTACTTAGGAACTCGTGTTGAAAAATTTAGCTTTCTATTGGAGAAACATTTGTATAACAAACTAGCTGGCCCGGCAAACGCTGTTTAGACTTATCAATATTGCATCAATATAAGGTTGGAAAAAACATTTGCCACTAAGTTTATGTAGGCCCAAACACATAACAGTTTATAATTTGGTAGAACTTATTTCACGAAATGTTTTTTCAATAGAAGATCATGTCTTGTTGTTGCTCCAACGTTTTTACATTATTTTATTTGTCCCTTCTTGAAGAATTCTTAATTACAATATCAATTTGTTCCTTTTGATTTTTATATTGAAATCAGTATACAACTCGAAAAATTTTAGATTTGGTATAGAAATTTAGCTGTTTCCGCTCAGTTATAGGTATATTTCACTTTTAAACAAATTGTTAATTAGTTTTCAGATTGCCGTTACAGATTTGTATATGTTTGCTATATATTCTATAAATAGTTTTTGACAGTTATGGGCGAAGAGTTTGGCCAATGTTGACGCCGTATACCTTTTTATACCCTTCACCACACTGTGGTACAGGGTATTATGTCTTTGTGCATATGTTTGTAACAGGCAAAAGGAATCGAGATAGACCCATGGTTCCTTTTGAGAATATGCATAGAATCACTTTCTGAGTCGATTTATGCATGTCCGTCCGTCCGTCCATCTGTCTGTTGATGTTAAATTGTAAACAAAGTACAGGTCACATTTATAATCCGATTTGGCTGAAATTTGGCACAGCCCATTTATTTGGCCCAAGGACGAACCCTATTGAAATTGGGAAAAATCGGTTCAGATTTAGATATAGCTCCCATATATAGTTTTGTCCGATTTAAGGTAAATGGGGCACCAAAGTCCCTCTATATATTTCGATTTGCATGAAATTTGGCACAGTGTACTGAATTAGGTCCAGAATAATGTGTGCCAAGTTTCGAGAAAATCGGTTCAGATTTAGATATAGCTCCCATATATAGTTTCGTCCGATTTAAGGTAAATGGGGCACCAAAGTCCCTATATATAATTCGATTTGCATGAAATTTGGCACAGAGTACTGAATTGGGTCCAGAATGATGTGTGCCAAGTTTCGAGAAGATCGGTTCAGATTTAGATATAGCTCCCATATATAGTTTCGTCCGATTTAAGGTAAATGGGGCACCAAAGTCCCTCTATACCTTTCGATTTGCATGAAATTTGGCACAGCGTACTGAATTAAGTCTAGAATGATGTAGATATAGTTCCCATATATAATTTCGTCCGATTTAATGTAAATGGTTTACCAAAGTCTCTATATATCTTTCGATTTGCACGAAATTTGGCATTGCGTAATGAATTAATGAATGTATGTTAAGTTTCTTGAAAGTCGGTCCAGATTTAGATATAGCTCCCATATATATTTTCGTCCCATTTAATGTAAACGGTGTCGTCCGTTTTTACAAATATATATATATACGCTTATAATTGATTTTCATAATTTTGTCCCTGGTCCTTTAAAAATTCGACGTCTTTTAGGTTTCATCTGTTTGATATACCGAAAGTGGTGAAGGGTATCATATAGTCGGCCCCGTCCGACTTTACTGCTTTCCTTACTGGTTTTTGTTCCTTGTTTTAATTGTAAGTGCCTGTTTTATATCTAAACTCTAAATCGTAAAATGTTGTAATCAGATTTGTTATATCCTCACATTTTTTAAAAACTTGATTTTAATTTAAAATTTGAATAAGTTGTTGCGTAAGGTTACATAGGTCCACATCCAAACTTCAAGTTGTCGGCCAAAAAAGAAACATTGTCGAAAAAATAAAACACATTTTTGACAGATATGAAAATGGGATTTTATATCCAACATGCTTGGGTCTAAAGAAAATAGGACAAAACTTCAAATATCTGATGGGAATACTAATAATGCTATCATTACCATTATGTTCGTCGATGTTAATGATCGCATTATTAGTATTAGAACATACACATATTTTATGAAATTAAAAATTTTGATGTAAAAAACTCCAAAAACCATATATTTAAAAAAAAACAACAGTTTTTCTAACATTAAAGCTCGATAAAAAATTGAGCGATTATAAATATTGTTTAATATATTTGTTATGGTGGAATCTCACAA
Source organism: Musca vetustissima (assembly GCF_032173495.1). Taxonomy (NCBI): domain Eukaryota; kingdom Metazoa; phylum Arthropoda; class Insecta; order Diptera; family Muscidae; genus Musca; species Musca vetustissima. The sequence continues at coordinate 25,864 of NW_026884491.1, read as the reverse complement.
ATAGTTTACATATTTTCCTATTCTGAACACATACGATTTATAAGTCCTTTGAATCGTCAAAATCGGTGTAGACGTTCTTGAGTTATAAACGATGTAACTAATGCCATGTACAGACGAGCGTTGTTCGCTCTCTCATTCGTTGTTCGACCCTTAAATAAGAAGTAATTACTTAGTTCCCCATACAAAATTGTCTGAGCGAACACCGACTTTTGTACGTTGTTCAATTCGAATCACTCTCTGAATCACCAAGAAATTTGTCCCATCCCTAACAACTGAGAGCATTTATCGAAAATAAATTAATTTTGACAGCTTGAAAATATTTATAAAATTTTCAAACTTTTTTAGTAATATTGAAAATGATGAATGAAAAGTAAAAAAATGTCGAGTTTTTATATATGCAGCAGGATGTAAATTTTGTTATCTACATAATGCAATGTGAATTTCTTTCCCCACGGTTTTTATTAGCGTACAAAACAAGAAACAAATTTGGGGGCACTCAAACAAAAAATTCTCCAGATTTTTATATGTGACATTTGAATTTAGGAAATATAAAAATGTATGAAAACAACAATATTTTAAGAAAAAATGGAAAACATGAATTAAATGTAAATAGATATGGGTTCATACTATAGTCAGGAGAAAGAGAATTACTTTTTCTATTTAGATCCATATGTGATTCATGTAAATATGTTAGAATTTTGGCGTAAAACAAGAAACAAAAAGTTTGAAATAAAAAAACTCTGATGAAATGAATTAGGAATAGTGTTGTATGAACGGGTTAATTCATGTACGTAATTCTGAGAGCGAACTACGTTGTTCGAATGCCCGTCAGAACATGGCATAACACAACGTTCGATTATTCCAACTTCCCGATTTTTTGATGTTTATCTCAACATCTTCTTCGAAAAAAAAAATCCCAATGCAATTACAAACAGCCGAAGGAAAACGTGAGTGAAATCGGTACAGTCAATATACCATGCAAACATTATTCACATCTTTAAAAATATATTTGAGGAACCATAAAGGCACATATAAGTTAGACACAAACAGCATGTAATGCGGAATTGCCTCCATGTAGGATTCGAATTTTAACGTATTCTGACGTATTGTTGACGTATTTGTAAATGTATATAGCGAATTACTAACATCATTGAACTGTATTGGATACTTTGATAGACGTTTCCGTTTTATACTTAAACATAAAAACATATGTCTATGTATTGGCAATTTTCTCAAAAATATTCCTGATGTTGATTTCCTATTAAGGACACGTGGGATATATGTTGTATTTATAAGTGCAAAACAATTTGTTCCATTATAGTGCGCTTTTAAGCTAAAAATATCCATTTTATTACCTTCAATTCGGTATTCCGCATAGGGTAAGAAACTTGCCTCATAATAGGGTAAGCAACTTGCCTCATATAGTTTTTGGCATAGGCTCCTCATAATGGAACCGCTTACTCTTTACTTTACCATGTCTTACTGTGTTTTATTTGAGAAAAATTTCACAACCTATACATACCATGCAAATTGATTCACATACCATAACAAACGTGAGCAAATAATGATAACGATTAATTTTAATCTCTCTTTTCGAGTTCTTATTATTAAATTTGTCTCTAATGAAAATATAAATTTATTTTCATATACAATCGTTTTTTTCAAGGCAATGACAATCCAATTAATTGTAGAAAAATAACATATTAGGATTTTCCATAATTGACTATTACTTAAAGATCTACGCTGCCCATTTTCACCCAAAATATGTCCAAAAAGAACTGCAAAGAGATGAAACCATAAAGGTTCGATATAAAATGTGTGGAAATGCTAATATCTGTCGAAATATATTTTGCATCATTTTCGCGGATTTTTGTCATTAAAACCTTTCCACTTCAAATACATACTACTAACAGAAACTTTAAGTCAAATCGGTCCAGAAAATAATTTTTGCAAGATTTTCGCGGATTTTTCTTAAAATTTTATTTCATAAAAACCTTCCCACTGTAATTACCGACAACTGAAATAAATTTTGAGTCAAATCGGTCCAGCCGTTCTCAATAGATACGTTAGTATACATTTTTCTTGCTCCATTTTTATATATATAGATAAAAACATTTTAGGTAAGCCAACATAATCCCTTTTTTTGATGTTCTAAAAATTAAAACAACAAGACTTTTATTTTTAAAGTATTTTATTTTATTAAATTGTCATAATCGCGATTTTTAATTCTCTCATATAATTTATAAAATTTGAATGGGTAACACTCGAAACATATTTGCGTTATGTTTGATAAAAATCTTGCTAAGCAGTCGCAGTCAAGGTGTGTAGTCTTGATTGTTGTCAATTGTGTTTTAGTTGTTCATTGGTATTTTGTAGTTGCTAACCATATCAAGAAGCTTTAGCTTTGCTTGCCAATTTTGTTTGTTATGTGCTGCTATTTGTTGCAGTTGTGATTGGCTGTGTTGCATGAATGAATTTTGCAAGCAATTCCATAATTTTCGGTGTTTTTGCTTTTTTGGCGATATCATTTCAAACCCTGAATTTAATTAATAATATATCGAAGAAAATTTGTTTTTATTGCAATGTTATCATTTACTCTTTTTATCGTTTCTTCTATCAAATAAAAATAACACAGGAATATCTAATATTTTATTGGTAAGGACTTAATAATGAAAATATTTTATGATTTTAATTCTCCATTTAAAAAATCTGTTCTGCTCAATGACCTTTGCCAGTTACAATTCAAACGACGCAATCTATCCATTAAGGGAAGAGAATATGCCACATTCCTTCATATTTCAGATCGTTAATGAACAAAACCACACCTCTATGGTCGTAACTGATTTGATACAATTTAATGAGATAAGTGCTTTGAAGTGATCTAGTGATTGGGCAGGTTTTCTTTACAAGGGCTAAGTAGGTCTGGGCTGTGGGCTTTCAGCAGACCTGTGGCATAACCCTTGCATTCGCTCCATTTACACATTAATTGCTCTTTATAAATTCCTGTGGTTTCTATGAAGAAACCTATATACACATTAATCCAATAGAAACTGCATTGGCTAAAATGCTAATAAATAACTTATGGTTCGTACGACGTACGTCGAAATTTGAAAATGCACCAAATTAAACTTATATTTTTAGAACCACGTCCTACAGACGTCGCATTTTTGAAGGATCATTAACATGAAATTAGATGAACTAAAATATGTGATCTTTACCATTGTAAATTGATTTAAAGCAAATCACTATTGGACATCCGTTGATTATTTGGAGCCCAATTAACTAAAGTCGGTCGAAAATATATATGGATTATGCCTGTATTTCTACAACACGCAATTACCTTATTCTATGCTCAATTTTATACGTTGTGGAAAATTTCGTGTCAATTTGACACACATTAGGAGTTTGGTGCACCGTTTATTTTAAGTTGGAAGAAAATATACACGATTTCAACGGAGCTTGACGAACGTTAGCCTATACTAACATCAGTACATCTTGCCTACTTGTGTGCCAATCGGACATATTATAGGCTTTGGTGCACTTTTTACTTACAATCGGACTATATGGAAGCTATATGCAAATCTGAACCGATTTCAATAAAACTTGACACATGTTAGGTTATACTAATTTCAGTACATTGTACAAAATTTTGTGTCAATCGCCCTAACTTTGGCGAACCGATCCAATTTCATTAGGGTTCGTCCTTGGGCGAAATAAGTGACATGTGAAAATTTCATCCAAATCGGATCATAAATGCTATACTATACTATATTCACAAAAATACATAAACGGACGGATATGCATAAATCGACTCAGAAAATTATTCTATGTATATTCTCTAAAGGAACCATGTGTCTATCTCGTTTCCTTTTGCCTGTTATAAACATATGCACAAAGACATAATACCATGTACCACAGTGCGATGAAGCGTATAAAAAATACATATAACCGGCATAACGGTTTTGATTTGTTTTGCTTATGTTTAGTTGTTGACAAGAAGTCATAAGGAAATTTTCAAAAAGTGGAAAATTTAATGAAAAGTCAAATACAACAAATATTTAATATTTACTAGCGGGCCCGGCAAACATTGTCTTGCCTTAACAATATTGTTAAGAAATAATTTTCAGTATTTCAGATTTGTTTTTCTTTTTGCTTTTTTTTTATTCATACTTGCATAAACAATTTTTCTGGGTAAGAGATATATTTCGCCATATACCGATTTTGATCGTTACATTGGAAGCTATAGCACACACGCAATAAATTTGAATAATGTCATAGCATACTGAACTGAGTCTAGGATTATGATGCACTAAGTTTCGTGAAAATCGGTTCAAATTTAGATATACTTGCATTATATAGAGTTGCGTCCGATTTTACTAAATGATGCACCAAAAGCCCTATATATTTTTCGATTTAAATGAAATATGTCATAGCGTACTGAACTTAGTCTAGAATTATATGTGCTAAGTTTCGTGAAAATCGGTTAAGATTTGTATATAGCTGCTATAAAGACCCAAAGTTTGTACGATTGACACAAAATTTTGTACAATGTACTGAAGTTAATATACATTAATTTCTGGCAAGTTACGTTGAAATCGTTTCATATTTAGATATAGCTCGACACGAAATTTTGCACTACGTATCAAATTGACTCTTGAATGACGTTATTACGTGTTGTTAAAATTAGCGCAGATGTTTCCATATATATTTCAAACGGGTGTCAGATTGAGATTAAATTTTGAAGAGTGCGGCCTACCGAATAGCGTGTATCAAGTTTGCTCTACATCGATTTACTTAAATTAGTCCCATTGTACTCAAACGACTCTAAACTTTCCCGAATGAAATGAAATTTAGCATAGGTTCCAGAAACGCATAAAGACCACCTATTCAAGTTCGTTCAATTTCATGAAAGTGTTCTTTCGAAAAGGTGACGCCTGTTAGGAGACATATGTAGAATATATCCAAAGTGGTGAAGGGTATCGTATAGTTGGCCCCGTCTGACTTTACTTCTTTCCTTTCTGGTTTTACCTTCTAATTGAATTCGTATTTCGCAGTAATTTTATATTTTGTTTTATATTTTGTTGAAAATGTACCTATCAATATTCACGAAAGCTTCCGAATAGACCCCATACAATGATACTCCACATTATTCGATGCGTTCGGAGGTTTGGCCAACGGTACCCGCAATATTCGGCATTTTGGGGAGCTTCTCTTAGCAAAAATTATCAATATTGGTCCAAGTTTTCAGATAGCCCCCATATATGTTATTCCCCTTTGTTCGGCATTTTCTCATGTAGTGTCAAATCTTCCTACCAAAATTTCACATTATAGTTGCTGCAATATGTCATTGACTGGATGGATATTAGAATTAGAATTCTCTGAATGGACACAATCTCGATTCCGAATGTCTTCTGATTTTCAATTCTTGCATTGCCCCAATAAATTCGTGAAACGTGTGCATACAATGATCGCGTGTACATTCAATGATATCCTTCTGAATTATTATTTTTTTTTTGTATTCTCACCTAAAATATTTTCAATACAATGACAATCCAATTGAAAAAAATAAAATATGTACATACTTTGAAAATTTAAAAAAAAATTGACAATGCTTCATAATATTTTTTTGCAAATTTTTCGCGGTTTTCGATTATTTCTCACCTTTTAAACCTTCCCTGAAGCTCCACGAATATTTCAAGACTAAGATAAGAAAAATCCGTTCAGCCGTTCTCGAGTTTTAGCGAGACTAACGAACAGCAATTCATTTTTATATATATAGATATAGTCTGGGTTTATTCATGCAACTTCTGAGTTCATAGAAGTGAGAGGTATAAAAAGTGACAAGGGGGAAGAAGTTCAAAAGAGAATCGTAGAGAGCAGCAGCAGAGTTGCTTAACACTAGAACGCCGAAGGCGGTCATTTTGACCGCTTTCCAATTTCAAGTACAAAAGCAACTGTGCATTTAAGGGAACCCCACCCACTCTCGATTCTAATTTTTCAAGATTTTCAATGGGCTGGTAAATCAATACCAATGCTTGTTAAGGTTTGTAACTTTGCACATATATATTTGAAGATTTAAAAGAGAAGAAAAATAACTTACAAAAAAACTTTTGTTATTGTTTTGTTGTTGTTTTTTGTAATTAAAGAAAAGTCCTTATTTTTGATGGCGGGCGGGAGTTATCATCCTCACTGGATCATCGGAATCCGAAAATTCCAACGGTGTTAGAAAGAGTACATGTCTGGCTCTCGTATGAACTAGGATTATTGACTTCGCTCTAAAATTAACAAAATGGTATCCCCTTGAAAAAATATTTTTGGAAAATCGCCGATTTTTTACCAAAAACCAAGTTAAAAAATAAGGAAGATCTTCACCGATTGGCTTTATCCTTGTTCGTACGAGAGGTATACACTCCCAGAGAAACGTTGCAAAAATTGGAACCGATTGGATTATTAGTTTTTGAGTTATCGTGCCCGCCATTCGCTAAAAAATGTTTAGAGAAAAACGCGTTTAAAGTTTGAGAAGCCCTTCAACCGTCACTTGATGCTGACACAATAAATCGGCTATATCTTCAAGAGTTCTTGATATTTTCACTTGAAATTTTGTAGAGACATTCTTTAATCAGATTCGAATTATATCAACAAAAATTTTGACCCCGAGAATGGGGGGGTCCCCTTAATGACACTTTTTTTTAAATTTGATGAATTTTTTATAATAAACGTAATTCTATGAGGTACAAAAAGTCACCATATTTTAAAAAAAAGTGTCATTAAATGCACAGTTGCTTTTGTACTTGAAATTGGAAAGCGGTCAAAATGACCGCCTTCGGCGTTCTAGTGTTAAACAAGTTGCATGTATGAACACAGACATCGGTTAGAATTCTTTATGACACTTGAAAGTTCTTTCCGATTTTTTCCGACAAAAATTCCCGAATTCTTTGTCACCTAACATTTGGATTACAAAGTAGTTGCTGCCCTTACCTAGGTAGATCGATTCATCTAGTCTAGATATGACTAAAAGATGGGCTTCACACCAAGGATTAGGAAACATTTAAACTTTAGATCCAAACATTGAACACCTTTCCTTTTAGACATTCGAATGCCCCCCAAGAATGTCCAAAAGGAAAGGTGTTCGATTTATTATTCAAAATGCTGGCTTACATTGACTAATACCATAGACAGACGACAGCCTTAATTTGCATTAAAAATGTCTTAATTTGAATTAATATTTACCCCTGACAGACGAGAGTTTCTGCATTTACGAAACAGTTGTTTGCTTCAAAACAATTGTTTGTCTCTGTGTAGGATGAATTTTTTTTACATTTGTTTCGTTATTTTCGGGATTACATCTTTAGGAAACAGATACATGACATAAAGGAGGAATAGCTACTATGATTTTAGCAAAACAGCTCCCAATTTAAACCAGTAAGGAATGTAGTAAAGTCGGACGGGGCCGACTATATGATACCCTTCACCACTATGGGTATATTAAAAAGGACTATTAACATGAAATTGGATGAAATAAAATATTTGATATTTATCTAAATGTAAATCTGCCTAGATCTATCTATAAAGTATGTAAATTGACTTCAAACAAATATAAATAGGTCATCCATTTGTCTATGTCTGTACATCCAGAAAACGCAACTACGTAATTCTATGCTCAATTTTTTACGCTGTGCAAAATTTGATGTCAATCTGACTAACATGAGGAGTTTGATGCCCAATTTACTTGAAATCGGGCGAAAATATATATGGAAGCTCTATCCAAATATTAAGCGATTTCAAACAAACTTGTCACAGGTTAGGTTATACTAATTTCAGAACGTTTTGTTCCTATTGGTTCCTTGGTGCGTCAATTACTTAAAATCAATCTATAATAAAAGGGAGCTATATCTAAATCTTTACCGATTTTCACGAAACAATTCAGATATCACTATAGGCTCAATTCAGTACGTTATGCCAAATCTCGTGCAAAACGAAAGATATATAGCGACTTTGGTGCACCATTTACATGAAATCGGACGAAACTATATGTGGAAGCTATATAGAAATCTGGACCGATATTCACGAAACAAGGCAGACATCACTCTAGGCACAGTTCAGTACGTTATGCCAAATTTCGTACAAACCGAAGGATATATAGGGACTTTGGGGCACCATTTACATGAAATCGGACGAAACTATATATGGGAGCTATATCTAAATCTGAACCGATTTTCACGAAACTTGGCAGACATCATTCTAGACGTAAATGATTAGGCTGTACCAAATTTCGTGCAAATCGAAAGATATATAGGGACTTTGGGGCACCATGTACATGAAATCGGACGAAACTATATATGGGAGCTATATCTAAATCAGGACCGATTTCCATGAAACTTGGCAGACATCATTCTAGACTCAATTAAGTAGGTTATGCCAAATTTCGTGAAATTCGAAGGATATATAGGGACTTTGGGGCACCATTTGCATGAAATCGGACGAAACTATATATGGGAGCTATATCTAAATCTGAACCGATTTTCTCGAAACTTGGCGGACATCACTCTAGGCTGAATTCAGTACGTTATGCCAAATTTCGTGCAAATCAAAAGATATGTAGGGACTTTGGGGCACCATTTACATGAAATCGGACGAAACTATATATGGGAGCTATATCTAAATCTGGACCGATTTTTACGAAACTTGGCAGACATCATTCTAGACCTAATTGATTAGGCTGTACCAAATTTCGTGCAAATCGAAAGATATATAGGGACCGTTTACATTAAATCGGTTAAATATATATATGGGAGCTATATCTAAATCTGAACCGATTTTTCCCAATTTCAATAGGGTTCGTCCTTGGGCCAAATAAGTGACCTATGCTAAATTTCATCCAATTCGGATTATAAATGCGACCTGTACTTTGTTTACAATTTTACATCGACAGACAGACGGACGGACGGACGGACGGACATGCATAAATCGCCTCAGAAAGTGATTCTATGCATATTCTCAAAAGGAACCATGTGTCTATCTCGTTTCCTTTTGCCTGTTACAAACATATGCACAAAGACATAATACCCTGTACCACAGTGTGGTGAAGGGTATAAAAATGGTTGAAATTTGACTTCATTTCTTATTTTTATTTTCATAAATATAAATAATTTTGACAAGAAACAATTTTCGACGGCATTGCCATATTGAAATTGCCTAATCTATATATATAAAAATGAATTGCTGTTCGTTAGTCTCGCTAAAACTCGAGAACGGCTGAACGGATTTTTCTTATCTTAGTCTTGAAATATTCGTGGAGCTTCAGGGAAGGTTTAAAAGGTGAGAAATAATCGAAAACCGCGAAAAATTTGCAAAAAAATATTATGAAGCATTGTCAATTTTTTTTTAAATTTTCAAAGTATGTACATATTTTATTTTTTTCAATTGGATTGTCATTGTATTGAAAATATTTTAGGTGAGAATACAAAAAAAAAATAATAATTCAGAAGGATATCATTGAATGTACACGCGATCATTGTATGCACACGTTTCACGAATTTATTGGGGCAATGCAAGAATTGAAAATCAGAAGACATTCGGAATCGAGATTGTGTCCATTCAGAGAATTCTAATTCTAATATCCATCCAGTCAATGACATATTGCAGCAACTATAATGTGAAATTTTGGTAGGAAGATTTGACACTACATGAGAAAATGCCGAACAAAGGGGAATAACATATATGGGGGCTATCTGAAAACTTGGACCAATATTGATAATTTTTGCTAAGAGAAGCTCCCCAAAATGCCGAATATTGCGGGTACCGTTGGCCAAACCTCCGAACGCATCGAATAATGTGGAGTATCATTGTATGGGGTCTATTCGGAAGCTTTCGTGAATATTGATAGGTACATTTTCAACAAAATATAAAACAAAATATAAAATTACTGCGAAATACGAATTCAATTAGAAGGTAAAACCAGAAAGGAAAGAAGTAAAGTCAGACGGGGCCAACTATACGATACCCTTCACCACTTTGGATATATTCTACATATGTCTCCTAACAGACGTCACCTTTTCGAAAGAACACTTTCATGAAATTGAACGAACTTGAATAGGTGGTCTTTATGCGTTTCTGGAACCTATGCTAAATTTCATTTCATTCGGGAAAGTTTAGAGTCGTTTGAGTACAATGGGACTAATTTAAGTAAATCGATGTAGAGCAAACTTGATACACGCTATTCGGTAGGCCGCACTCTTCAAAATTTAATCTCAATCTGACACCCGTTTGAAATATATATGGAAACATCTGCGCTAATTTTAACAACACGTAATAACGTCATTCAAGAGTCAATTTGATACGTAGTGCAAAATTTCGTGTCGAGCTATATCTAAATATGAAACGATTTCAACGTAACTTGCCAGAAATTAATGTATATTAACTTCAGTACATTGTACAAAATTTTGTGTCAATCGTACAAACTTTGGGTCTTTATAGCAGCTATATACAAATCTTAACCGATTTTCACGAAACTTAGCACATATAATTCTAGACTAAGTTCAGTACGCTATGACATATTTCATTTAAATCGAAAAATATATAGGGCTTTTGGTGCATCATTTAGTAAAATCGGACGCAACTCTATATAATGCAAGTATATCTAAATTTGAACCGATTTTCACGAAACTTAGTGCATCATAATCCTAGACTCAGTTCAGTATGCTATGACATTATTCAAATTTATTGCGTGTGTGCTATAGCTTCCAATGTAACGATCAAAATCGGTATATGGCGAAATATATCTCTTACCCAGAAAAATTGTTTATGCAAGTATGAATAAAAAAAAAGCAAAAAGAAAAACAAATCTGAAATACTGAAAATTATTTCTTAACAATATTGTTAAGGCAAGACAATGTTTGCCGGGCCCGCTAGTTCAATATAAATTCAGTTCGATTTCGTGCATTAACAACACATAAAAATGAGGATAATGTACAAGTTAATTTGAATTAAGGCTGTTAATTCAAATTAAGGCTGTCGTCTGTCTAGGCTATAAAAATTGCCAAAATTACGACTCTATCAGTACCGTTGTATGAGCACGAAACCAAAATCTCTATGAATATAGAATGTTTAAGTGGTGAACCACCCCTTAGGCGTTGGTGTTACAGGTCTTTTTCCAAAATGTATACCAATAGGGTACAACTTCTCCGTTTTCGACGTTTTTCTTACGTTAACGCCTCCATTTTATAGCAAAATGTAGACGAATCTGAAAATATTAACAACAATCATCATGTATATTAAAAAACATGTTCAGCATTGTGCATTATGAAACCAGTGAAATGTGTATGTAACAAACCGAGTCGCTTTGAAGGCATGGTCTAAACCCGCCTTTAGCCGTAAATTAACATAAATTCGTTCATTAAAAATTTTGTTTTAGCTGGCAACATCGTATAACCGATTACAATATATTTTTGAACAAAGCTCAACTTTATTTTATTAAAGTATACTTTTAGGCTGAACAAATAATATTGAAATTTGAAGAACGTGAAATTTATGCACTTTGTGCATATAATTGGTCATCAACAGAGCAATCGTGGGCAAAATTTCTCTTGAAAAATGTTTAAGGGAAAATAAAAAAGAAAAATTCTGCGGAATTTATTTAATTTAATATTTTTAAAACATAAATAACATCCCAGTAAGTTCAAAAAATATTTCATTAAAAAAATTGTGAACAATTTTTCATTAAGGTTTATTTTTGTTTTGACATCAAAAAATGTTAAGAGGACGCATCAACGCTGGTGTGCACGTCTGCCCAACTATGCAACAGAACATTGACATTTTACAAAGCTACTATTAATCCTATAAAAGCCATTTGCAAATTATTTCGAATTTTTACAGTAAAGGCCTGACTTGTTTAAGTTATTTTGAAGACTATATCCCGATTTTTTCAACAAGCAAGTAGTAAATTTTCAGTTCTAAGAGAATAACATATATTGTTGCAGACATATGTTTTGACATAGTTCCAATTAATCTGCTCGCGCTTTTTATACCCTTAGCCTTATGATGATATATACTCTTTGCCACGGCAAAAATGTGCCTCATCGACCCTAACTCTCGAATGGAGTAACCGATTTCACCCAAACTTTGCACATTGTAATAATTCTTTGAAACATTGTTCAAATTCGAAGTGGTAAAATATCCGTCCACTCCTTCTGGTACCTCCCCACAAAAAAGTCAAAATTCTGTTAAAAATTGACTATCCGATTTGAACCAAACTTTGTACAAACTATTATCTTTACCAAGCCAAATATTTTATAAACTTGTATTTTTAATTTGATACGACCGACACTTATTTACTTGTTTTGGTATGCCGTTGTGCATACCAAAAATTCTAAGACGATCTAAGCATGTCCGTCTGTTGTATTCACTCTAGCGGCTACACGAGATTGAGATACATCATCAAAATTTTGCACGGAGTCGTCCTTTGTCTGCAGGCACGTCAAGTTCGATGATGCGCTATATCCACGTTTAGGCATAGCTCCCGTATAAGGGTACCCCCCAATTTTCGATATTTTGGGGTTCTTGAGCGCGTTTTTCAACCAAATTCGTTGAAATTTGATACATTGTGTTCTCATTGGGTACCAAGTTTCTCCACTAAAAATTATAAATATAGGTCCACATTTTTCTGGTAGCCCCCAACGGGTTTTGAACGGATTTTTTTTTCACCGAATTGCCTGTAATTTTGTCTTTTGTGTTCTTAATAGGTAACGAATCTCTCTACAAAAAATTATATATAGGTCAATTTTTTCGGGTAGTCCCCATATAAAGGTACCCTCCAATTTTCGTAAGTTTGGTGTTCTTGAGCGCGGTTTTCAACCGAACTTGCTGTAATTTGGTATTTTGTAGCCGTATATGATAACAAAACTCCACACCAAAAATTATTAATATTCGTCCTATAAAACCCCCTTTTTATACTCTTCACCACACTGTGGTACAGGGTATTATGTCTTTGTGCATATGTTTGTAATAGGCAAAATGAAGCGAGATCTGTATGTCTCATTCTATTAAAATTGGTAAGAATAGGTTTAGTAATAGATATAGTTCTCAATGTACATTTCCTTCCGAGTCTATTGAACAGAAACTAGAATGACACGATTAAGGTGGAGTTTGTAACACGTTTGTCATTACATTTCCCTACCGAAGTAACTATGTGATCGAATGTTATTCACGTCAGGTATTAATCCGTTTCTTAAATTTTCCAATTGAAGCCTATTTTTAAACGTCATTTAAACTATGAAGTTGGAATCCTTAACAGAAAATATTTCAGACTTAAAAAGTCAATTTGAAATTTATACAAAACAGTTTTCCATGTCATTTGCAAATGTTCAACTTAACCACATTGTCATATTAAAATCAAGTTTTTAGCTTTTATTCCGTTTTGACTCATTTGCTTTTAAAAAGTTCAAGCCATCGATTGTTGCTGAGCCATTTCCAATCCATAAATAAGAAGCATTTTATCGCAATGTTCTATGGAACAGGTAATGTTGTGGCTGCTGAACGAACGTTTTTAGGCTTCATTTATTTTTCATAGCATGAACTATAAAAATTGTAATTTCATTACCGCACACAGTCTGCCAATCTGAAATCAAGGAGGAGGAAAAACAAAAAAAAAACACGGGACTACTTTGGCGGAGTGCATGGAAAACAAACTTCAATGAGGTGTGGCAGGTGAGACGAGAACGAAGAGCACCTTAAGTGCGGTAACGAATAAACAAAGGAACGAACAGGCAAGCCAAGGATATTATGAAGCAGAAGATGTGAACGGAAAACAATGCCGCTAAGAACAACATTTAGCAACTTAAAGGCAAAAAAGAAATGTGACTACATTGTGGGTAACCTACCTTTCAATCTGGCCATTTACCCACCATAACGAAATGAATTTTGCAATTTTTTCTGCGTTCTATTCTGTTGCGTTGTTTGCTTTCCTTTTTTATATCAATTTTGAAAATTGTTTTCTGCCAGTTTTATCTTTTAACAAAAGTTGGTGTGATTAGTTTATTTATGATTATGTAACATTCATTTTCTAAACTCTATGAAAAGAAAACCAGTAAGGAAAGTAGTAAAGTCGGACTGGGCCGACTACATGATACCCTTCACCACTTTGGGTATATTCTTCATATGTATCCGAAAAGATGTCGCCTTTTTTATGGTATTTTGACATGAACTTGAACAAACTTAAATATGTGATTTTTATGTCTTTGTGGAACCTATTCTAAATTTCATTTCATTTGGTCAAGTTTAGAGTCGTTTGCGCACAGTGGGACAGATTTTTGTAAATCGATTTAAAGCAAACTTAACACACGCTATTCGGTATGCAGCACTGTTTAAAATTTAATCTCAATCAGACACCCATTGATTATTTGGTCTACAATTAAGATAAATAAGTCGAAATTATATATGGAAGCTACGATATATCTATATCTGAACCGATTTTAAGCCAACCTGTCAAAGATTAATTTATATTAACATCAGTACGTTGTGTCAATTGGTCTAGTTATGGATCTATAGTGCAAAATTTACTTAAAACCGGACGAAAATATATATAGGAGGCGTACAAATCATTTTAGACTTAATTCAATACGTTATGCCAAAATTGGAATGATTTTCAGGACGCAACTATACATGGAAGCTATATCTAAATCTGAACCGAATTTCTCGAGCCATAGCACATATTATTCTAGTCTTAATTTAGTACGCTATATCAACATTCTTGCCGATCAAAAGATTTGAAAGTCCCTGACTTTGGTGCACCATTTACCTCAAATCGACCGAAACTATATATGGGAGCTATATCTAAATCTGAACCTATTTTCACGAAACTTAGCACACATCATTATAGACCTAATTCAGTACGCTATACCAAATTTCGTGCAAATCGAAAGATATATAGGGACTTTAGTACAACATTTACCTTAAATCGGGCGAAACTACATATGGGAGCTATATATAAATCTGAACCGATTTTCACGAAACTTAGCACACACCATTCTAGACTTAAGTCACTACGCTATGCCAAAATTCGTGCAAATCAAATGATTTTCAGGGACTTTGGTAGCCCATTTACCTAAAATCGGGCGAAACTATATATGGGAGCTATATCGAAATCAGAACCGATTTTCACGAAACTTAGCACACATCATTATAGACCTAATTCAGTACGCTATACCAAATTTCGTGCAAATCGAAAGATATATAGGGACTTTGGTACACCATTTACCTTAAATCGGACCAAAATATATATGGGAGCTATATCTAAATCTGAGCCGATTTTTTCCAATTTCAATAGGGTTCGTCCTTGGGCCAAGTAAGAGAGCTGTGCCAAATTTCATCCAAATCGGATCATAAATGCGACCTGTACATTGTTTACAATTTAACATCAACAGACGGACGGACGGACATGAATAAATCGGCTCAGAAAGTGATTATATGCATATTCTCAAAAGGAACCATGGGTCTATCTCGATTCCTTTTGCCTGTTACAAACATATGCACAAGACATAATACCCTGTACCACAGTGTGGTGAAGGGCATGAAAATATGCAACAATGCGTATGAGTGTTAGTCACGTTTCATTTCGCATAGTCATGGGGGGTGAAAAAGTAGATGCCGATATAAATACACCCATGATGTACAATACCAGAGCTGTAACAAACTTTCGAAACCTATAGAAAACATGGGCTGTAGAGTTTTTCATCGAAAAGTATATATTTTCCGAGTAAAATATTTTCAGAAATCGATCAAATAACACAAAATATCAAATAAATGCCAATTCGGTTGTAAAAAATTCCAGAAACCCTAAACGATCTATGGTTAGGGTGTACCGTTGTATATCAATACTGACTGACTTAACGATTAATCACCGCCCAGATGAAACGGATGAAGCTAGAATCTTGAAATTTTGGGTGAGGGTTACACTTAGTCAAAAGGTTCCAGATAAGGCTGGGTCTTTAGAAATTTGTAGTAGAACGTATTTTAGTATTTGGCGAACCGGTAAAGCTTTAAAAGTTGAAATTTGGACTGCCAATCAAGGAGGTGGTTCTGGAAGTGTGTACTCTTGTATACGAAAAGTACAATAAGGTACTATATTTAGTAAAGTTTAAATTTC
This sequence comes from Musca vetustissima, assembly GCF_032173495.1. Classification (NCBI taxonomy): domain Eukaryota; kingdom Metazoa; phylum Arthropoda; class Insecta; order Diptera; family Muscidae; genus Musca; species Musca vetustissima. The sequence continues at coordinate 9,723 of NW_026884491.1, read as the reverse complement.
GAAGTGAGGACCATCATAGTGTAGGATTGGGGTATGTACTATCGGGGTATGAACCGATAGAGATGGAACACTGAAATTTGGAGTTTGGATCACTGTTAGGGTGTAGGATTGGCATATATAGGAAGTTTCGGAAATTTGTACAAATGTGAACTAAATTGTACCAAATTTTTGATTTGGGTGAAGCGATAGAGCTGAAATCTTGACAAAGGAACTAATTGGTACTAAAATTTTAATTAGGGTCAATATAGCACATCTGATATATGCTGTGAAAACAGAGTAAAATATTTAGACATAATTATTACATCCGCTAACGAAGTTGCAGGCATAACCTAGTATCAAATGTTTATACAAGCATTTCTAAATCGTAATAAAGTTTTATTTTGATCCGGTGAATATATCGAGGTGTTGCAAACGCAATGACAAATTTTTTATACACTGCACCTTATGGTGGACCGAGGACCCTCATTTGTTTCCTACAAATAGCTTCATTTTTTCAGTAATTCTATATATTGAAGACCTCAATACATCCTTTTGCGTATAAAAAATTCGGTGAACTGTGGGGATAGACCCGGACGAACTTAAGGGTACCCCGAATTCACGTTGATTTTCAACCGACTGACAAATGAACATTGATGACTTGAAACTTTGTATATAAGTACTTGAAGACGTAGAAAGAGAACATGTCTGGCCCTCGTATGAACTAGGTTTATTGACGCACAACAATTAACAAAATGGCGGAACTTTGAAAAAAAAATTTGGAAAATCCCCTTTTTTGACCTCAAACCAATTTAAAAAAATAAAGAAGATAATCACCGATTGGGTTTATCCTAGTTCATACGAGAGCTATACACTCCCAGGGAAATGTGCCAAGATTTAAAACCAATTGGATTATTAGTTTTTGAGTTATCGTGCCCGCCATTCATAAAACACTGCTTCGAGAATAATGGGTTTAAAGTTTGAGAATCACTCTTGCCGTCACTTGATGCTGACACAATAAATCGGCTATATCTTCAAGAGTTGTTGAGATTTTCACTTGAAATTTTGTAGGGACATTGTAGAATTAGAGTAGATTCGAATTAAATAAAAAAATTTTTTTGACACCGAGAATGGGGGGTGTCCCCTTAATGTTTTAAATCTATAGCTGTGTTCCCAAACCTGCAATATAGTACTATATTGTACTAGTTTTGCTAGAAAAGCGTTTCCTTACACCGAAAAGTAGGAAAAATTGAAGTTAAATTTAAGAGAGTTAAAACCAAAATGGCGTTCTCTTCTCCTATAAAGCATATAAAAGTTAGCGCTTCAACAAAAGGAACACACGCAAAGACGCACACACATTAGCTTGAAAAAAAATAGGAAATTTAAAAATTGACAAACAGATTTTTTTCTCTTTTGGAGGATAGCGAAGATGAATGGCTGGCAGAAGATTCAGATGAAGATACTGTAGAATGAAGACTTGGGTTGGGTTGGTTAATCGTACTAACCAATGTGTGTACATTGGTCCAAAATATCTTGGGCTTAAGTCAAGTTTAGGGGCTCCACTTGGACCGGTTTGACATTTTTACAGTAAATAGTCGTCTGTGAACTGATTGCAGTGATATATATTTTATGGGGAGAAATGCATACTTCCCGAGATATGGGCCTTGAAAGTTCGGAGAGTATGTTGTTTTAATCAGCCTATCATTTTAAAGGTTATGGTTTGTGCTATATAACTAGATGAAGAATATATAGCGTAGCCATGTATGTGCCTGTCCATGTGTGAAAGTGTTACTCTTAAGTTCTCCTAAAAAGTACCCGATATAAGCAAGGCAATATCGGTATCATCCATATTGTCTTGGTGGCAATAGAAAAGGATTGTTTTAAACAAAATATGTTCCGAAATTTCAAGGCTAATATTTCGGGAAGTATGCATTTTCCCACATGAAATATATATCACTGAAATCAGCACAAGGAGGGCTACTTACGGTAATCATTTCAAAATGATCCGAGTGGGGCCCCTAAACTTGACTTGTTCCATATCTTGTTGTTCTAGTTCGCTAAAACATTCTAATCATTATGGTAGCGTCCAGCCATATAAGACTTTCCGGGCTTGGAGTCGTCGGAAACTCCACTTCCATATATTCCATAATGTTTTCCTCTAAATTATACAAATAAAAAAATAAACAATAAATATTAATATTATCAAAATCATGCAATGGACGCCGTTTAACTTTTTGTTTTTGTTTTTTGTGTGCATTAGGTTTCTGTAGTCTTTTTTTGTCCTTAACAAATGAAAATTTTGATTTTGACGTTTCTTCATGTTATAACTATTTTTCGTTCCTTTACTTTTTGCGCAAATCTTGTATATGAGAGTAATTTTTGATAGTTCGCTCTTTTACTAGCTTTACTATCAAAAAGTACGGGAACGAACCTTATATTTTCATTTTTTTTTTCGAAAAGTAATACCTTTAATATTCGGTCACAACCAATTGTTTTCAATTTTTATGCCGAACTTGCTAAATCTAAATTTGTGCATTGTAAATTTTCTTGGCGTAGACAAGCGTACATTCATCCATCCATACACATGAACTTACTGTATACTAATGTCAGAATACCTGGGTTGATTCTATCGAATAAGTGTTTGCACGGTTATAACTGAGCCTGCATTTTAGTTGTATTATTTCAGAGTGCTTTGGGTTTCGGTTCGTCGTTTTTTACTCTGTTGTTTCACGGCATGGCATGGCAGTGGAACTCCATACTTTACATGCAATTCAGACACCGTTAAATGGAGATTTTCCGTCTTTTTCGTAGACGTTTTTACTCGATTTGTGCGGTTTTGCCTAGCATCAATTTAAATTGAATTTTCACTTTTTCCACCTTGCTGTTTGCTTGTTGTTTTTTCTTTTTTTGTGGTACGAGTACTTCGAAATTCGACAAGCAAAGAAAATTCAGTGCTACAGAAAAACACAGAATACGCGATAGAATGAAAAATCATAGCTAGAAAAAAAATACCACTAACACATATAAACAGAGAATGGAATCAATTTTCCTTAACGTACCTTGAAAGTTTTTTTTTTTTTTTTTTGGAATAGAGTTGTCAATGTTGAGAGGGGGAAAATGAGACAAATTTAAAACTTAGTACGGCTTGCAAGGATTCGAAGGCCTTTAACCTTCTATCCTGCACAAAAAATTACTAAATGCAAATTTGGTTTTGTCCTCGATTTTTACATTAACAAAAATCGTTCCGTAGGGAAAGAAAATTCCACAAATTACCCATCGGCATCTCTGTGATAACTACTTATTTTTGGTAAGAGTTTAGGCTGCAAAACAATCTCTTCTAGTTATGGGTATTTTATTTTGTTGGTAAAAAATTTATAGCTTATATTAGCTTAATATAAAATTCACTTTACCATTCTACGGCTAAGTAAAATGTTCACTTCATTCCAAAACGCCGATACACATTCACATGAATATTCACGCTCTCAATCAAGGTACACAGCAGTAACTATAAGATCTCGACCATGAACTGCTACCGTAGAGGTTTAAAACAACATTTGGGATTGTTTTCGTGTTGGTTTTTTCATGAATCCTAACGATGATGGCCTTTAGATATGTTTATATTTCAAATAGGCATATAAAGTCTGTGTACTCAGGTGTATTCTGTTCACTGGTCATAATTCTTTTATTTGGCCTTTTGAACTTTTTTTTCCTAAGTGACTGAGCAAAGAAGTGTTGTTTTTTTTTGCGGAAATTTGGCGGAAATTATTAAGCTTTCTTTTTGTTCACTTTAACTAACCTCAGCAGTTATGGTTTGCATGCAAATCTGCTAGCTGTTTTTTTTTTTTTGGTTATTGCCATAAACATGAATTTGTTTGGCATTATTTTGGCCCTAACGAGCTAATAAAAACGGGTTATTATTCGGAGTATGGGATTTTTGAGTTAATATTCATTTAATAACAATAATTTCAATAAAAGGATACTCTTATTGAGGAAAAGGAAATTTTGTGTAACATGTAAAGAGCGGCAATAATGTTACTTTGAGGACTGATGAATTTTGAAAAAAAAAACAGTAAGGAAAGTAGTAAAGTCGGACGGGGCCGACTATATGATACCCTCCACCACTTTGGGTATATTCAACAGATGACTATTAACAAACGTCGCATTTTTATAGGACCAGTAAAAAAAATTGGATCCATAAACATGTCATTCTGCAACCTATACTAAATTTTTCATTTGGTCAGATATAGAAGCTATAACTAAATCTGAACCGATTTCAACGATTTCAGGAAATTAGACACACATCATACTAGAACTAATTCATTACGCTGTGCCAAATTTCGTGCAAACCGAAAGATATTAAGGGACTTTGGTGCACAGTTTACATTAAGGGAACCCTCCCATTCACGATTTTAATTTTTCAAGATTTCGATGGGCTGGTAAATCAATGCCAATGCTTGTTAAGGTTCGTAACTTTGCACATATATATTTGAAAATTTAAAAGATAAGAAAAATAATTTACAAAAATATTTTGTAATTGTTTTGTTGTTGTTTTTTGTAATTAAAGAGAAGTCCTTATTTTTGATGGCGGGCATGATAACTCCTCACTGGAACATCGGAATCCGAAAATTCCATTATTATTGACTCTAAAATTAATAAGATGGCGGACCTTTGAAAAAATATTTTTGGAAAATCGCCGATTTTTTTTATCAAAAACCAAGTTAAACCATTAAGTAGTAAAGTCGGATGGGGCCGACTATATGATACCCTTCACCACTTTGGGTATATTCAACCGAGGAATCTTAACAGACGTCGCATTTTTTAAGGACCAGTAAAATGAAATTGGACCCATAAACATGTCTTTCTGCAACCTATACTAAATTTTTCATTTGGTCAGATATAGAGTTGATTCTTTTCAATGGGACAAAATTATGTAAATCAATTTAAAGCATATATCAATCGGATACCCATTGATTATTTGGATACAAATCTGATAAACACGAGGAGTTTAGTGCGCCATTTACTTCAAATCGGACGAAAATATGTATAAAAGCTATATCGAAATCTAAGCCGATTTCATCGAAACATGTCACAGAATATCGGCCATATTTTGAGTTCTTGGTGCATCATTTATTTAAAATCGGGAGAAAATATGTATGGTAGCTCTATCCAAATTTGAACCGATTAAATAAAACTTTCTACATGCTAGGTTAAATAAACTATATAACTATGGGTCTTTGTTGCACATTTTATTTAAATTTGACGAAACTATATATAGGAACTATATCTAAATCTGAACCAATTTCAACAAAACTTGCCACACGTTATCTGATAATAACTTAACTATATTTTGTGCAAAATTTTGTGCCAATCGGACCCACCTGAGGAATTCGGTGCAGCATTGATATCTAACTTATAGGTTATACTAAGTTCATTACGAAAGATATATGTGGACGAAAATGTATATGGGAGATATATCTGACTCTGGAGCGATTTTCAGGAATTCATTCAGTACTATTTGCCAAATTTCGTGCAAACCGAAAGATATATAGGGACTCTGATGCACTATTTATCTAAAATCGGACAAAAAAATATATGGGAGCTATATCTAAATCTTATCCAATTTTCAGGAAACTTAACACACACCATTCTAGACTTTATTCAGTACGCTATACCAAATTTCGTGCAAATCGAAAGATATTTAGAGACTTTGATGCACCATTTACCTTAAATCGTACGAAAATATATATGGGAGCTATATCTAAATCTGAACCGATTTTCATGATGCTTAGATTTACTCAATTCAGTACGCTATTTCAAATTTCGTGCAAATCGAAAAATATTTAGGGACATCGGTGCACCATTTACCTTAAATCGGACGAAAATATATATGGGAGCTATATATAAATCTATATATATATGGGAGCTATATCTAAATCTGAACCGCTTTCCAAGAAACTTAGCACACATCATTCTACGCTTAATTCAGTACGCTGTGCCAAATTACGTGCAAATCGAAAGATATTTAGGGATATTGGTGACCATTTACCTTAAATCGGACGAAAATATATATGGGAGCTATATCTAAATCTGAACCGATTTTCAGGAAACTTACCACACATCATTCTAGACCTAACCGATTTTCAGGAAATCGAAAGATATACAGGGACTTTGGTGCACCATTTACCTTAAATCGGACGAAAATATATATGGGAGCTATATCTAAATCTGAACCGATTTTCCGATTTCAATAGGATTCGTCCTTGGGACAAATAAGTGAACTGTGCCAAATTTCATCCAAATCGGATCATAAATTCGACCTCAGAAAGTGATTCTATGCATATTCTCAAAAGGAACTATGGGTCTATCTCGATTCCTTTTGCCTGTTACAAACATATGCACAAAGACATAGTACCCTGCACCACAGTGTGGTGAAGGATATAAAAGCATTATATGGAACAAAGGGTCCAAAAGATATTCGGATTTTTGAAATTTCGCCAAAACCTTCAGATGGCTCTTGGTAATAAATGTTTCTTATTTAATATTTAAGCTTTGAAATTTTGCATATAAATTGAGAATAGTATACTATGGCCAATAGTATACATCGCTTCTCGTTTTGATATAGCGATGTCAATATATTTAATATAAGGAGAGGCAAAGGATAAAATATATACTTCCAATGGTGTATCATGAATTTTTTTATACCGCTTGCAACACTTCGAAATATTCGTCGCGGATCCTATCAGAATAATATTCTATGTCGATTGAGCCTTATTCTAATGTATGTTGAAAGCTTTATAGAGATGACAATATTTAAGATCGAGATTTGGAATTTTGAACATACATTGCTATTTCTCTTAGCATGTTTGCTATTGCAAATGGTGGATATAAGTACCCTTATTGACACAACGCCCTATAACGGTCTTCCCATGTTATCCCTATTTAGAGTATCTTATAGTTTCGGCCATAATTAGAAAAATGTGTCTATGAAATAAATATCAAATGTAAAGGTTTCGAGGACGCTGATTAAAATTTTACAAGAGAGACTTTAAAATTTAATGGGGTGGATCGAAAACGATGGTCACCTCCTTTAAACGTTGAATTAATCAAACTATTTTTGTATATGTTTAGTGAGATTTTAAAAATCAAATAAAATGAATCCGAAATGACCAATCAAATATAAGAAAAAACGAAATATTTCATTTCTTGGCAGTAATTAAAAAAAGAATAGCATGAAATCGTATTTTTATGTATTATAGTTTCAAAACTTTGGCTAACCTTAATTAAATTATAATTATAGCCAGTTTGGTAGAAAAACGTGTTCAAATCTACAAGCTACCAAATAATGGGGGCATGTTTATGTAGGGTCAACCCCGAAAACTAAGTCAATATTGATAGTTCATAGTACGAAGATTTCGCACCCAATTAGAATTCAAAATACTAAACTACAGCCAATTTGGTTAAAAAGCGACATACATTCTCAAAAAAACCAGTAAGGAAAGTAGTAAAGTCGGACGGGGCCGACTATATGATACCCTTCACCACTATGGTTTATTAAACAGGACTATTAGCATGAAATTGGATGAAATAAAATATGTGATATTTATATAAATGTGAATCTACCTAGATATATAAATAAAGTATGTAAATCGACTCCAAACAAATATAAATAGGTCATCCGTTGGGCTATGTCTGTACTTCTAGAAAACGCAACTATATAATTTTATGCTCAATTTTGTACGATGTGCAAACTTTGATGTCAATCTGACTAACATGAGGAGTTTAATATGGTGCGTCAATTACTTAAAATCAATCTATAATAAAAAGGGCTATATCTATCTAAATCTGGACCGATTTTCACGAAACTTGGCAGACATCATTCTAGACCTAAATGATAAGGCTGTACCAAATTTCGTGCAAATCGAAGGATATATAGGGACTATGTTGCACCATTTACATGAAATCGGACGAAACTATATATGGGAGGTATATCTAAATCTTAACCGATTTTCTCGAAAGTTGGCAGACATCATTCTAGGCTCAATTCAGTACGTTATGCCAAATTTCGTGCAAATCGAAAGATATATAGGGACTTTGGGGCACCATTTACATGAAATCGGACGAAACTATATATGGGAACTATATCTAAATCTGGACCGATTTTCTCGAAACTTGGCAGACATCACTCTAGGCTTAATTCAGTACGTTATGCCAAATTTCGTGGGGCACCATTTACCTGAAATCGGACGAAACTATATATGGGAGCTATATCTAAATCTGGACCGATTTTCACGAAACTCGGCAGACATCATTATAGGCCTAAATGATTAGCCTGTACCAAATTTCGTGCAAATCGAAAGATATATAGGGACCGTTTACTTTAAATCGGTTAAATATATATATGGGAGCTATATCTAAATCTGAACCGATTTTTCCCAATTTCAATAGGGTTCGTCCTTGGGCCGAATTTCATCCAATTCGGATCATAAATGCGACCTGTACTTTGTTTACAATTTAACATGGACAGACAGACAGACGGACAGACGGACGGACGGACGGACATGCATAAATCGACTTAGAAAGTGATTCTATGTATATTCTCAAAAGGAACCATGGGTCTATCTCGATTATTTTTGCCTGTTACAAACATATGCACAAAGACATAATACCCTGTACCACAGTGTGGTGAAGGGTATAAAAAAACAATTTTTGGGGCGTTTTATGGGGCCTATCCCAAAAAGTGTAGTAAAATTTATAATTATTGGTAAGAGTATTTGCAACACAATGCGCACTTAAAATACCAAATTTCAGCAAATTTGATTGAAGTCAATTTTAATTTATTTATTTAAATTCTTAGGCAATTTTCAACGACTTTTTTAACATATATGGCACTAAGTTCTGAAAATCATTTTTATACCCTTCACCACACTGTGGTACAGGGTATTATGTCTTTGTGCATATGTTTGTAACAGGCAAAAGGAAACGAGATAGACACATGGTTCCTTTTGTGAATATGCATAGAAACACTTTTTAAGTCGATTTATGCATATCCGTCCGTCTGTCAGTCAGTCTGTCCATGTTAAATTGTAAACAAATTACAGATCTCATTTATGATCCGAATTGGATGAAATTTCGTATAGGTCACTCATTTGGCCCAAGGACGAACCCTATTGAAATTGGGAAAAATCGGTTCAGATTTAGATATAGCTCCCATATATATATTTAACCGATTTAATGTAAACGGTCCCTATATATATCTTTCGATTTGCACGAAATTTGGTACAGGCTAATCATTTAGGCCTATAATGATGTCTGCCAAGTTTCGTGAAAATCGGTCCAGATTTAGATATAGCTCCCTTATATAGTTTCGTCCGATTTCAGGTAAATGGTGCCCCAAAGTCCCTATATATCTTTTGATTTGCACGAAATTTGGCATAACGTACTGAATTAAGCCTAGAGTGATGTCTGCCAAGTTTCAGAAAATCGGTCCAGATTTAGATATAGCTCCCATATATAGGTTCGTCCGATTTCATGTAAATAGTACCAAAGTCCCTATATATCATTAGATTTCCACGAAATTTGGCATAACGTACTGAATTGAGCCTAGAATGATGTCTGCCAAGTTTCATGAAAATCGGTCCTGATTTAGATATATCTCCCATATATAGTTTCGTCCGATTTCATGTAAATGGTGCCCAAAGTCCCTATATATCTTTCGATTTGCACGAAATTTGGTACAACCTAATCATT
>NW_026884490.1:0-56792 GCF_032173495.1 Musca vetustissima | reverse complement strand
AAATAAATAATTTTTGGTACGGAAACTTTCTGCTCAACGACAATCCAAAATATAATAATTCTGTTGAAAAAATCGTCAAAATTCCTCATATTACATAATACCGTTTTATGGGGGTTGCCCTTAAAAGGGATCCAATACGGAACATTTTCAATACCAAATATCCTAGGAGAAGTAATGTATCTGCAAATTTCAAATCTCTTATAGTTGAAGGTATAAAAAGCTTAATATTGGGCTACCGCTATAATGAAGTCTTATAAATATATTGGGAAAATGTAATTAAATCCGAAAGTCAATCTTATATTTGTTAAAAATAATTTTTTTCTACGAATTCGAATATAAATACATTTATATCAACAGCAACTTTAGAATTTAAAATTAGAAAAAAATATTACAAAGATCTGCACACTCTACTTTATGGTGGAGGGTTTTTAAAACAAGTCTAAAATCCCGAGAATTATAAATCAACAATATTGCTTGGCAAGACAACGTTTGCCGGGCCCACTAGTTTTAAATAAATAAAATGCACTATTATATTTTTTACAGTTCACCTTTAATAGTGGTGAAAAAAATTTGGAACCTCCGGTTTTTATATATCGAGATAAAGCCACAAAATTTCAGTCACTCACGTAACTTCAAATATACATGACTTTAGACATAATTGTTAATAATGGGAAAACTCTAAAATTTGGCCTGTCCTTTTTTTGAGAAGAATTTTTCTGGGATAGTGACGTGATATTTTTGATTTCTGTAGTGTCTACGTCTGTAATTGGAGAAATAAAATTAAATGTACCTCCACGTAACACGCGTAACTACATTCCACTTAAACTTTCTTTAGCTAAATCTAATTATGAATTAAATAATCCCTTTCGTGCTATATGTGAGGTTTATAATAAGCTTTATAATTGTATACCATTTTACGACTCTGTAGATGCCATAAAAAATGCAATCCTTCGTATGTAGTAGTTCTTCTATCCTTGTTCGTAGTAAATACATATATGACCGGCTGAAATTGTTTGTAGCCGGTAGTTTTCATACCATCATATCCCTCCATAGTCCGGACTATGGGGTGTACGTGCTCCTCTCGTTATGAGGAGGTAGCCCCCTCGGTCGGCAGGGGCGGGAAAGAGTGGCGTGGGAACGATCGATTAAAAAGATAATAAAACGATTAAAAAGATAATCATTTAATAAGTATTTATGCTAAGAATAAATTACAAAAGTTGTCTTTCTTTGTATTTTTTGCCGAAAGTTCACATATTTATGTACAATTAAATAAAAACAAATTCCGACTTTGGTTTACCTTTTCCCGAAAATGTCCATATGCCCTTAATCGGAGTACAATTCTATGCCGATATAGACATGTCTCCGTCTATCTGTTGTAATCACTCTGAAGGAATTGTAATATACTGCCAAAATGTTGAATGACATTATAGTTTGGCTTTAAGATCCTCGATTTCGTTGTAAAATGTTTGATTCGCCCTATTTCATGTCAATGGTCCTCCATTTTAAAATTGGTTTAAAAAAATATTAGTATAGGTGATATTCGTAAATGAAATTACGAATGCGCAAAAATTCGCTCGCGATGATTCAAAATAAATTATTTTCGTTTTGTGCTCATTATAGCCTTCACCACACTGTGGTACAGGATATTATATATTTGTGCATATGTTTGTAACAGGCAATGGGAAACGAGATAGACAAATGGTTCCTTTTGAGAATATGCATTGAATCACTTTCTGAGTCGATTTATGCATGTCCGTCCGTCCGTCTGTAGATGTTAAATTGTAAACAAAGTACAGGTCGCATTTATGATCCGATTTGGATGAAATTTGGCACAAGTCACTTATTTGGCCCAAGGACGAACCCTATTGAAATTGGGAAAAATTAGTTCAGATTTAGATATAGCTCCCATATATATTTTCGTCCGATTTAAGGTAAATGGGGCACCAAAGTCCCTCTATATCTCCCGGATTGCATGAAATTTGGCATAGAGTACTGAATTAGGTGCAGAACGACGTGTGCCAAGTTTCGAGAAAATCGGTTCAGATTTAGATATAGCTCCCATATATAGGTTCGTCCGATTTAAGGTAAATGGGCACCAAAGTCCCTCTATATAATTCGATTTGCACGAAATTTGGCATAGAGTACTGTGTGCCAAGTTTCGAGAAAATCGGTTCAGATTTAGATATAGCTCCCATATATAGGTTCGTCCGATTTAAGGTAAATGGTGCACCAAAGTCCCTATATATCATTTGATTTGCACGAAATTTGGCATAGAGTACTCAATTAGGTTCAGAATGATGTGTGCTAAGTTTCGTGAAAACCGGTTCAGATTTAGATATAGCTCCCATATATAGTTTTTTCCGATTCTATGTAAATGGTGCACCAAAGTTCCTATATACCTTTCGATTTGCATGAAATTTGGCACATCGTACTAAATTAAGTCTAGAATGATGTGTGCTAAGTTTAGGAAAAATCGGTTCTGGTTTCGATATAGCTCCCACATATACATATATATTCGTCCGATTTTACATAAATGGTCCACCAACCTTCTAATGTTTGTCCGTTTAACACGACTTTTTGCACAACGTATCAATTTGAGACTTGAATAACGTTATTGCGTTTTGTTGAAATTGATGTAGATGCTGTCATAGCTTCCATATGTATTTCGAATGGATGACTGATTGAAATTAAAGTTTTAACAGTGCGGCGACCGAATAGCGTGTATTAATTTTGTTATAAGTCGTTTTTCATAAATTTGTCCCATGGTACGAAGTCGACTTTAAATCTGCCCGAATGAAATTAAATTTATCATAGGTTGCAGAAAGACTTGCGTATGTTCCTTGGAGGGGATACATATGTACAATATACCCAAAGTCGTGAAGGGTATCATATAGTCGGCCCCGTCCGACTTTACTTCTTTCCTTACTGGTATTAAAAATGAATTTATGGCGAAAAATTCTTTACTAAACAAACATTCGCCAAAGAATGTTCGCACACACATAACAAACGTGTGAGAGCATACAACAACATTCGTTCGTTTCGTTTGGTGGTTGAAAATTTTTCAGACATTCTCTCACGAATGAAAACAAACATTCCCGAATTCTCGAGAATGCTCAAAACGGACATTCACAGACATTCTTTCATTGTTTGTGTGCGTTTTTATGATATTTTTGTTTGTTGTTGTTTTTAACAGTGCTCGCGAGAATTCGCGAACATTTGGTTTTTGAGTTTTTCAAAAGAATATTCTTAAGCAAAGAATGCTCGCGAAAGAATAAATCGACGACGCTTGCAGCGAAATTTTATCGTTCGTGATTTTTTTCGTACAATTAGAAAATTCGCGAGAGAATGCAAATGCTTCCGCATTCATTCCAACTTTATCATTCGCGATAAATTGAAAACATTCGAATTCTCGCCCGTGAGCATTCGTGAGGAAGAGTGTATTTTAATCATTCTTCGCGCCCTGCTCAAAAATCTTAAAGTTAGTCCATGGTGTCGTATTAGGAATAAAGTAACCACATATCATGGCATTCATACTTACCGGTATACGTATTTAGAAATGGCATATTTATACCTGTACCAGTCCAACACAACATATGGAAATAAATTGTGTCATTGTATATTGGGTTGTATAAGCAATTATGAGAGAAAACATTTTCGTGACTTCTTCATCCTTGAAATATTCCAATAAATTATTTTAGTGATATTGTTTTTCTCTTTACAATTGATTAGATTTGGTAAATACCATATCAATTTTTTTTTTTGGAATTCTATGTTTTTTACAATTTCAAATTCCGCCATTTATTTTCCCCTTCTATATTTTTTCTTTGTTCATAAATTTTTATTTTTATTACCTCTTTACTGCTATAAAATGCCATAAATATTACAGCTGTTTGTTTATTGTTTCGTTTTCGTCATTGATGTTGTTGTTGTGTTATTACAACAATACAAAAAGAATAAGCATAGTTATGAAAAGCTTTCTTCGTTACAAAAACAAGAACAACAAAATGCAAATCCATGAACAATTTCCTTAATGTAATTGTGCAGGCGAAGGAAGTCCTTACGGAAATGAAATATTGAGAGTAAATAATTTTTAAAAATGCGCTCGTTCTATGAAAGTTAAATAGAATATTTATAGTTATTGTGCAGAACATAAATTTAAAATAAAACCAAAGGAGAGGGTTAAATAAATTGCCATAATAATAATTACAAGGAAATTAAAATTTTTCCAACGGAACGACAAGGTTATAGAAAAAGAGATGAGAATAAGAATATGATATGTCCAAATTACGTGGGCAAAACTACTCATACCTTAAATGAGGGAGGAATTCAGCACTAACGATTAGAGCTGAATTTTTATATTTTATATTCCAATATGACTTCATATTTCTAAGAGCTACAGATTATCTTTGACCTTCCACGGAAAATTGGTCAAATTTTTGGCATCCATTCCCCGTACTTTTCTTGCTTTAATCTTATTCCCACCATCCCACTACACACCATTAACGGACATCAATCCATTAAATATGATTAATTGTTCTGGTTGAATGACGATATCTTCAACACACCAAATTTCCACTAAGCCCAAAAGAGTGCAATAAAAATACACCTAACACTGTAACGCTTGGCCATCGTAGTCCTCATCATCAGCTGCATAGACAGAGAGAGACGACATTCGACACCATCACACAAACGTCCCATAATTACCAGCATTGTGTCAAACTCAGTTTGACATTTGAATCGCAAAGTAAATTTTCAGCTAACACTACGCCTACTGACTGATGTGTCCGTCATACGTGTGGGTGGCACTGTGCATGTGCGATTGTGTATTAACTCAATATGCCTCTACAAAACTCACACACACACACACCCAAATGAAATTGATAGATGTCCGCCTTGATAAATCTTTGGTCAGTTATATGTGGACGAACAAAGCGAAGGGTATTCGAAATGAACTGAGAACCTGAAGTGTTTTCGACAGAGACAAACTGCATAAGACCACAACATGTTTGCAACAACATTTTGTGGACATGTTCATTTATAACTCCATTGGTGTGAAAGACAAATGCAATGCATGACAAATTACCAGTATAAATGTACAATGGCTAGAAGGAGGAGTAGTCAGTGCAATATTTTCGATCGTAATATACCATACAACATCAAATTATTATATACGATAATATATAATACAACATGATGTTCGTCTTTTTATTGGAATTTTGCACATATCATGTAAATACTTCTAATATGTGTGGTATTGAAAATGTTCTATGTTGGCTAAATTTTGGGTATAATCCCCATATAATAATTAAGCTCAGTTAGGCATTTTAAGAGTTTTAAAAAAAATTTTACACATAATTAATAAATCTTGGCTTTAATTAGACATGAATGAATACTGCACTTCTGGCAAAAAATTCCATATAGAACCACGCTTTTTATACCCTTCACAACACTGTCTTTTCTTTCTTTACGTCTTTCTTTATCTGGCAAAGGGAAACGAGCCTGAAACATGGTTCCTTTTGAGATTATGCACAAAATCACTTTCTGAGTCGATTTATGCATGTTTATCCCTCTGATCCGGTTAAATTGTAAACAACCTGTACGCATTTATGATCGAAGTGGGATAAAATCTGGCACCGCTCATTTATTAGGCCAAAGGACAAACCCTATTGAAATTGGGAAAAAATCAGTTCGGATTTAAATATAGCCCCCATATATAGTTTCGTCCGATTTTAAGTAAATGGTGCGCCGAAGACCCAAAGTTAGGCCAATTGGCACAGAATTTTGCACAACGTTATAAAGTTATTCAGATTTAGATATAGCTCCCGTGACGTATCAAATACCAAAATATGGCACAACATTTTGCGCAACGTGCTGAAGATAGTGCAGTGTAACGTGTAAATTTTGATTGAAATCAATTCTGATTTGGATATAGTTTTATATATTTTTTTTCGTCCGATATAAAGTAATTGATGCACCAAATTATGTAAATTGAACACCAAAGCCCCTATATTATTTCGAGATATGTAGCGTTACAATGTAGCACTTCTTGCGAGTAGGGTAGTACTAGTGTTGCGCTATACCATGAGAATCTGTCCGGTAGCATAGTTTCACATGATGTGGTATTTAGTCTGACACAAATCTACTTATTAAGAATCCGATTGTATAATCTACTATATTTGTAGTGGGTGACGATTAGTGTGATCATCCATCAGTTTGTTTTATTTTAAAGACCCCAAGACTGCACGATTACCGATTGATTTTGTCCATAGATTCCCGGAGGGCATGTTTACATATAGGTATAGATCACATATTTCAAATTTTCGATTTCATTGTAATGGCAAGCCGAAGATGCAGCATTTCTCCGATTGACGTTATATCTACACATAAAAACAGAATCATAAGAAACCCAATTAGGGAAGGCAGTAAAGTCGAACGGGGCCGACTATATGATACCCTTCACCACTATATATTAAACAGGACTATTAACATGAAAGAGGATGAAATAAAATATGTGATATTATTTACCTAGATCTATCAATAAATATGTCATTCGTCAAATATCAATAGGTCATCATACGCAACTAGGTAATTCTATGCTCAATTTTGTACGTTGTGCAAAATTTGATGTCAATCTGACTAACATGAGAAGTCTGGTGTCTAATTTATTTAAAATCGGGCGAAAATATATATGGAAGCTATATCCAAATATGAAACGATTTCACAGGTTAGGTTATACTTAGGTTAGGTTAGGTTACTGGTTACTTGGTGCGTCAATTACTTAAAATCAATCTATAACATAAGGGAGCTATATCTAAATCTCAACCGATTTTCACATCATTCTGGACTAAATTCAGTACGCTATGCCAAATTTCTTGTTAATCGAAAGATATATAGGGACTTTGGTGCACAATTTACATGAAATCGGACGAATCTATATATGGGAGCTATTTCTAAATCTGGACCAATTTTAACGAAACGTGGCACACATAATTCTGGACCAAATTCAGTACGCTATGTCAAATTTCGTGCAAATGGAAAGATATATGTGGACTTTGGTGAACCATTTACATGAAATCGGACGAAACTATATATGGGAGCTATATCTAAATCTGGACCGATTTCCACGAAATTTGACAGACATCATTCTAGGGTTAATTCAGTACGTTATACTAAATTTCGTGCAAATCGACAGATATATAGGGACTTTGGGGCACCATTTACATGAAATCGGACGAAACTATATATGGGAGCTATATCTAAATCTGGACCGATTTTCCCGAAACTTAATAGACATCGCTCTAGGCTTAATATAATACGCTATTCGAAATTTGGTCCAAATCGAAAGGTATATAGGAACGTTGGTGCACCATTTACATAAAATCTGACGAAAATATGTATGGGAGCTATATCTAAATCTGAACCGATCTTCTCGAAACTTTGCAGACAACACTCGAGGCCTAATACAGTACGTTATGCCAAATTGGGTATTTGGAGCACCATTTACCTTAGCTATATCTAAATGTGAACCGATTTTTCCTATTTCAATAGGGTTCGTCCTTGGGCCAAACAAATGAGCTGTGCCAAATTTCATCCAAATCGGATTATAAATGCGACTTGTACTTTGTTTACAATATAACACCAACAGACGGACGGACGTGCATAAATCGACTCAGAAAGTGATTCTATGCATATTCTCAAAAGGAACTATGGGTCTATCTCGTTTCATTTTGCCTGTTACAAACATATGCACAAGGACATAATACCCTCTACCGCACTGTGGTGAAGGGTATAAAAATCCGTATATGACTTAAATCGGATTCTTATTGTTAGTTTCAATATGGATGTGTATATCCAAAATGGTGCGGTTTATCATATAGTCGGTCCCGTTCGACTACATTGTCCCCCATTAAGACCTAGCCTACATATAATGATACCTACCGATTTTCGATATTTTTAATATTTAGCGTAAATAAAGTTATTGTGATCCCAACATATTTTGTTCGAAATTGAGTAATATCGGTCCTCAATTTGGTATAACACCTCATATAACGATAACTGCAAGTGTTTCGTAGTTCCTACACGACGCAATCAAAATTGGTACCGCTTTAGGTATAGCCTCCAAGGACGTACGCATACACATAAATTATTTATGGAATGTAAATTTTCATACAGAACCCCACCCGACGAAATAATATCCTGTGCATGTTGGTGATATAATTTTGTCCTTTAAATTATAGTATCTTGAGGATTTTATATACATGTTCCTCCCTACAATGCGTTGTCAATATTGGTGCACATTTTGGAGTTTTGAGATTTTAGGAACAATCTATATTTAAAATTGCTGTAATTTGTATTTGGTTTACAACAATAGCTTCATAAACTTGTCCTTACAGGTCCACGTTTTGGCATTTTATCCCTATTTTCATTTCATGTAACTGTCATTATACCTATGGTGGAGGGTATCCATAGCTCAGCCCAGCATAACATAACCGTACATGTGTGCGTATTATTTACTCCATAAGGTATTTGCATAAAGCATACGACCAGACGGTCTAGATACATTTTTACACCCTCCTCCATAGTGGAGGGTACATTAATTTTGTTTTTCGGTTTGTAACTCATAGAAGTAATCATTTCCGACCCTATAAAGTATATATATTCTTGATCATATAGCCATCTATGACGATATAGCCATGTCCGTCTGTCTGTTGTAATCACTCTAGCGTTTAAACGAATGGAGATAAATCGCCAAAATTTTGCATAGAGTCGTCTTTTGTCTGCAGGCAGGTCAGGTTCGAAGATGGGATATATCGGTCCACGTTTAGGCATAGCTCCCATATAAGGGTACCTCCGAATTTTCTGTATTTTGAGGTTCTTGAGCGCGTTTTTCAACTGAATTCCCTGAAATTTGGTATATTGAGTTCTTATTAGGTAGCAAATCTCTCAACTAAAAATTATAAATATGGGTCCATATTTTCGGATAGTCCCCATATAAGGGTACTCCAAATTTTGCGGGGTTTGATTGCATTTTTCGACCGAACTCGCTGAAATTCAGTACTTTGAGTTCTTATTGGGTAGCAAATCTCTATACTAAAAATTATAAATATAGGTCAATTTTTTCGCGTAGCCCCCGTATAGGGTTACCCCCCAATTTTCGGTATTTTGGGGTTCTTGAGCGCGGTTTTCAACCGAATTCGCTAAAATTTGGTACATTGGGTTCTTATTGTGTACCAAATTTCCCCACTAAAAATATATATATTGGTCCACTTTTTCTGGTAGCCCCCATATAAGGGTACCTCCCAATTTTCAGTTTTCGGGGGTTTTGACCGGATTTTTTGGGTAGCAAATGTCTCCACAAAAAATTACAAATATAGGTTAATTTTTTCGGGTAATCCCCATATAAGGCTACCCCCAATTTTCGATATTTTGAGGTTCATGAGCGCGTTTTTTAACCGAATTCGCTGAAATTGGTATTTTGTAGTCGTATATGGTAACAAATCTCCCCACCAAAAATTATTAATATTCACCTTTTTTTGGGGGTAGTCCCCATTTGTTCCGTGTGTTGGGGTTGGGTAGTAGTTACGGGGAATAGTCATTTTTTACCCCTAAAATACTACTTAGCCATCTGTTGTAAGTATTCCGCCTTCTAAAGATATTGTGATAAAAGAAACCTCAAACATGACAATAATGAAATATATCGGCAGACATTTAGGCATCTCCTCAATATAGTGATACCTACTGAAGGAAAGAATTGAGATAAACAATTAAAATAGTGGGTTCAAAATGGCATATACCGGCCCTCATATAATGATATCCCCAAATATTCACTAGCCTCATATAACTTTGCAATCTAAATTACAGTAGTTTGAGGATTTTATACTCTACCATGCGTTATCAGTATCAGTCCACTTTTTGGATTTTACAGATTTTAGGAAAAATCCCCATTAAAAATTGCTGAAGTTTGTATTTGGTGTACATAATGGTTTACGGTTTGTAGAACTATCGGTATATGCCCACTTTTTGGTATGTTCCCTATATTTTCATTGCATGTATCTGTCAGTATAACTATGGTGGAGGGTATCCAAAGTTCGGCCCGGCCGAACTTAACGCTTTTTCAGTTGTTATAAAATAAAAACCAATGCTGAAGGGATTTTAAATTACAAAAAATAGATTTACAACTTTAATATTAACAAATGCTATCAATATTTGAAATCTTTGACAATATATTATCACATTCAATTCCACGGGGTGCATTTTATAGCATTTCCATATAAATTTAGAAACATTCATACAACATTCCTATATACTACCAAAAATTGGCAAAACTCTTTTTTATTTTATTTATTTTTCCAATTGATGTATTTGTAAAAAAACTGCATTCATTTGAGTTCAATATACCCCGCTCGTATGTATTCAACAATATCTAAAATAATTACAAATGTACACATATATCAAGTTTCATGACATAACCGCGACTACACACAACCATATCAATTTGTCTATCGGGAGGGAAAAATGGCGGCAAACTGCAAACAAACAAAAAAAATCATCAAAATTGACTGTCATGCAATTAACGACAAACAAACTGGCAAAGTTGACCGCAGACCAAAAACCAAACCTCCAATATTAAATTGATTAAATAAATAAACCAGTAAGGAAAGTAGTAAAGTCGGACAGGGCCGACTTAATGATACCCTTCACCACTCCACTATTCAACAGGACCATTGATACGTTTCGAGTCAACCGGTGCAACATTTACTTAAACTACAACGAACATACAAATGGGAGCTTTATCTAAATCTGAATCGTGTTCAACAAAATTATATGTAAATCTTAAAAACTTTGGATCTTTAATGCACACTTTACATAAAATCGGACGAAAATATATATGGGAGCTATATCTAAATCTGAACCGATTTTCACGAAACTAAACACACAGCATTCTAGGCTCAATTCAGTACGATATACCAAATTGCGTGCAAATCGAAAGATATATAGGGACTTTGGTACACCATTTACATTAAATCGGACGAAAAAAAATTATGGGAGCTACATCTAAATCTGCACCGATTTTCACGAAACTCAACAAAAATCACTCTAGCTTGTACTGAGTACGCTATGCCAAAATTCATGCAAATTGAAATATATATTGGGAATTTGGTGCACCATTTACATAAAATCGGACAAAACTATATATGGGAGCTACATCTAAATCTGAACCGACTTTCACGAAACTTAGCACACATCACTCTAGACTTAATTACGTACGCTGTGCTAAATTTCATGCAAATCAAAAGATATACAAAGACTTTGGTACACCATTTACAGAAAATCGGACGAAGCTATATATGAAAGCTCTATATAAATCTGAACCGATTTTCCCCAATTTCAATGTGGTTCGTCCTTGGGCCAAATAAGTGACCTATGCCAATTTTTATCCAACCCGGATCATAAATGCGACCTGTACTTTGTTTAAATTTAACATGGACAGACAGGCGGACCTGCGGACATGCATAAATCGATTTAGAAATGATGCTATGCATATTCTCAAAAGGAACCATGTGTATATCTCGTTTCCTTTTGCCGGTTACAAACATATGCACAAAGGCATAATACACTGTACCACAGTATGGGGAAGGGTATTAAAAATAGAACAAGTAAGGAAAGCAGTAAAGTCGGACGGGGCCGACTATATGATACCCTTCTCCACTATGGGTATATTTTGCACATATACCCTTACAATTGTAAGTCAATGTTCCCTCGAAGGAACATGAGTATGGTCTTTCTGCAGATTTGCGTACCAATGGACAAATATATGGAAAACGATTTATAACTAAAAAAAATTAATTTCAATCAGACACCCGTTCGAAATAAATATGGAAGCTATGGCTGTCACAATTGATACGTTGTGCAAAATCGTGTTAATCAGACAAAAATTAGGAGTTTGGTGAACCATTTATCTAAAAATGGACAATAGGACAGACACATCATTCTGGAGTTGATTCAGTACCCTATGACAAGTTTCGTGCAAATCGAGAGATATATAGGGTCTTTGGTGCAACATTTACCTTAAATGGGGCAAAAATATATATGGGAGCTATATCTAAATCTGAACCGATTTTCACGAAACGTAGCACACATCATTCTAGGCTCAATTCAGTACGCTGTATCAAATTTCGTGCAAATCGAAACATATTTAGGGATTTTGGTGCACCATTTACCTTAAATGGGGCGAAAATATATAAGGGAGTTTTATATAAATCTGAACCGATTTTCACGAAACTTAGCACACATCATTCTTGGCTTAATTCAGTACGCTGTGCCAAATTTCGTGCAAATCGAGAGATATTTAGGGACTTTGGTGCACGATTTACCTTAAATCGAACGAAAATATATATGGGAGCTATATCTACATCTAGGTCGATTTTCAGAAAACTTAGCACACATCTTTCTAGATCTAATTCAGTACGCTGTGCCAAATTTCGCGCAAATCGAATGATATATAGGGACTTTGGTGCGCCATTTACCTTAAATCGGTCGAAACTATATATGGGAGCTATATCTAAATCTTAACCGATTTTCTCCACTTCTAAACCTAATTCAGTACTCTATGCCAAATTTCGTTCAAATCGAATTATATATAGAGACTTTGGTGCGCCATTTATCTTAAATCGGACGAAAATATATATGGGAACTATATCCAAATCTGAACCGATTTTTCTCAATTTCACTAGGGTTCGTCCTTGGGCCAAATAAGTGACCTATACCAAATTTCATCCAATTTGGATCATAAATGCGACCTGTACTTTGTTTACAATTTAACATGGACAAACGGACATGCGTAAATCGACTCAGAAGGTGATTCTATGCATATTCGCAAAAGGAACCATGTGTCTATCTCGTTTCCTTTTGCCTGTTACAAACGTATGCACAAAGACATTATACCCTGTACCACATTGTGGTGAAGGGTATAAAAACGGTTATGGGGAGGCGAAGGTAACATGTTTATATACTACACCACATTTTAATTTGTAAATTGTTTTAACGAGGATATTAATTTTGTGTGATAATCACTCCATTAAAAAAGGACATGGAAGGTGCGAAGAAAATATCTGTGAAATGCATAATACCCTGTACCACAGTGTGGTGAAGAGTATAAAAAATCGAAAGCGTTTTAATTTAGGCTGCTGAACAAAGGTCTACCTAGGGGCTCACTGCAAACTCTAGTTGGTAAAGACCGATAATTTAATAAGGAATCAAATGTTTGGACAAAAGGAAAGGGATCTTATAGGGCATCACAGTGTCGCCTTTACAACTAAAAAGCTACGTGCGGCCTCGAATTAGTTTTTCCGACTTCAGCAAAATTGGCCGACTCCTTCACCAATTCAGAATACCTGGTTCAAATATTCACAACCCAAACCAGCATTCAATGTTCTCTCAAATACTGATGTAGGGTATAATAGAAATAAATTTTGTTGCAATTCTAATAAACAATTGCGACTGTATCAACTTACTATAGCGGAAGGGATTTCATTGGCAGCCTCGATAGAAGTTGTCTATAAATTTATTTTCATTTATTTTAATTTTTTTCATTTCAAAATATTTATACAATGTAAATGAATCATTTGATTTGAAAATTCAAAACACTACAGTCATCTGGCTTAAAACCATTGACACGAATAGAAAATTAAACAAAAACAACAAATAAATAAAAAATAGAACATAAATAACTATGCAAAGATTTACATTGTTAATCGAGTGCTAACAACAAAGAGATCATGTGATTGGAAATGTTGTGCAATAAATGAACGAACAAGTATTGAACGGATACTTGATATACGGCTGATTGCAATTCATAATAAAAGAAGTTCGGAAAATACAAAATTTCAAATACAAATTAAACACGATGGGAATTGTTTTGATTTGGGATACACAAAGGCATAATTCCTATAGAGAATTATGCCTTTGTGTATCCTGTTTGTAATATTTAAAAGGAAATTAGATAAGATCATAGTTCATTTTAAGGATATACTTAAAAATACTTTTTGAGTCAACATTACAATTACATATAGATTATATTCATCTTGAACATAACAATATTTTCTTCAGATTCTATGTTGATAATTTCAGTAGTGTATGTGAAGTATCACGGGATCAGCTGGTATATTTGATTCCCTATGTAAATCACTCATACTGTGACATCTATATATTTCCCACAAACTATTCATTTTCGGTGAGCGTTTCTTATTATTTCCCATGATTTTACAAAGAAGCGTATTAAAAGGCTACAATCGTTCATAAACCCTCATTTCACTTTCTTCCTTTTTTCCTTTTTATCTATTCTACTATTTGGTATTAACCATTCAAAGCCATTTTATGTTCTTTATAACTGAAATTCTTGCAAGTTGGCTAAAGAAAAACGGAAAGGATAATAGTATTGTGATTTGCACAGTTTTCCTTTAGATAGTTGGTGACACAGTTTATTTCCCTTTCATTTGAAATACTTAACCAAATGCCTCATGGTTTCTGTTCCACCCAACTTTCCGCTGAGAAAGATACTACAGAATGGCGGGAATTCCACTTTCGATATAATCGTGCATTTTTTTAAAGAGGTTTAGTAGAGCAAAATTGGCAAGTAGCGAAGATTGAAAATATTAAGTCGATGGATTAAAGTAAAGAAAGTGAGGTGATAACATCACCCACTATAACTATAATTTTAAATGTATTTTGGAAAGAAAACACTCGCATAATTTTATCGTCAGATAAAAACGACGATTGAGAAAATTTAATATTTTCATTGTAGTAATGAATTCATATACTTTGGTTTTATAATATCCAAACGCATTAGAAGGTAGCTCGATTTCCTTTTGTAACTCTTTGTTATTTTTATGTCAATTAGCTGGATTGAGAAATCAATTGAACTCCGTAATATATTTACAAAAATTCCAATTTTAATCGTCTTCGACTGCGGAAATAAATATTAGTGGACGATTCTTTCATTCATACAATAACAACTTCTCTGGATGGGTTTACTATTTTATTAGCACCATTTTAAAGTGGATTTGATATTATATTTATCATTCCCTCGATCTTTGTCGATTTAGCCATGTTTGTCTGTATATTCAATTCACGGTAGAGCTTTGAAATTTGTACATACGTTGCTACCGCTCTTATTATCTTCCGCATTGAAAGGGCCAAATCTTTCTAAAAAAATTATTGATATTTTAACCTAAAAAATAAAATATCGATCATTGGGTAGAACCTTCATATAATTTCTTTATTATAGGCATTTTGATGGTCCTATGCGCTTTCTCTCTAACACACATAATCAATATTTGGCTCAAGAAGTTCTAAATATCGGCCGGTCTTTTGGTATAGCCCCTTTTATAGGTACATTGATGGTCCTATGCGCATTTCCCAATCGTAAAGATTATATTTCAGCTATATGACGAGAATGTTATTCAGAATTCCGAGATCATGGTCCGTAACGATGCGTTCGTTATAATTTTCGGAATATTCAAACCTAATTTTTGACAATACCCTTCACCACACTGTGGTACAGGGTTTTATGCCTTTATGTATATGCTTGTAACAGTCAAAAGGAATCTAGATAGAGACATGGTTCCTTTTAAGAATTTGTATAGAATTACTTTATAAGTCGATTTATGCATGGTCGCATTTATGATCCAAATGGATGAAATTTGGTATAACTTATTTATTAGGCCCAAGGAGGAACTCTATTGAAATTGGGAAAAATCGGTTCAGATTTAGATACAGCTCCAATAATTATTTTGGTCCAATTTTAAGTAACTGGTGCACCAAAGTCCCGGCGTATTAAATTAAGTCTATAATAATGTAAAATCGATTCAGACTTAGATATAGATTCCAGATATATATTTTCGTCCGGTTTTTGGGTAAATGGTGTCTAATGTTTGTCCGATGGACACGAAGACTATCAAATTAAGACTAGAATGACAGACATAACTTCCATATATATTTCGAACGGATGTCTGATTGCGCCCGACCCAATAGACTCTAAATCTGCTGAAATGAAATGAAATTTTGTATAGGTTGCAGATAGGCATGTATATGGACTGACTTGTAGATAAAGATCACATATTTAAATTAGTTCAATTCCCCTCGATTGAACATTGACATGAAATTGTTAGGAGACATATGTCGAATATACCCAAAGTGGTGGAGGGTATCATATAGTCGGTATCAGCCCGACTTTACTACTTTCCTTACTGATTTTATTTATTACTGATTTTATTTATATGTATACCCTACACAACTATGTTGTCCAGGTATTATAGCTTTGTGCAGCCCCAAAAGTTTGTAACGCCGCGAAATATTGGTCCTAGACCCACCTTTAAGTATACCGATCGTCATATCTCGACTAGCTGATTCGATCTAGACATGTGTGTCCGTCCGTCCGTCCATTATAATTCGTAAACACGATACAGGCCACAGTTATGGACCAATCTTCACGAAATTTTGCATGTAGGATGGGTTCGGCCCAATGAAGACCCCTATTGTTTTTGGAAAAGATGAAATGGACCAAAAATTTTATTTTTATCGGTTTTTCTGGTCGCTCCAGAGGCCGCAATAATGGCCCAAACACCGCGACTTTTTGCATGGAGAAGGGGATCGGGTCAAAGAATAAGCATGCCTGTTTAGATAAAGATCGGTCAATATTTAGCGGGTCAAATGGACCCTAACTTTTGTGTGAAAAATGAAAAAGTTGTCATTTTTCGAATTTTTCCATGGAGAAGAGGATCGGGTCAGAGAATAAGCATGCCTGTTTTGATAGAGATCGGTCAATATTTAGCGGGTCAGATGGACCCTAACTTTTGTGTGAAAAATGACAAAAATTGTATTCTATAGCGTATATATTTACCACTGAAGAACATAGACCCAAGAAGTGGATAGTATTTCCAAGAGGAGTGGTTGGCCTTTAAATTGATACCAATTATATTGTCGTAGGTACTCGTATGCTGGAGTTACACTTAAGGGAACCCCACCCATTCTCGATTTTAATTTTTCAAGATTTTCAATGGGCTGGCAAATCAATACCAATGCTTGTTAAGGTTTGTAACTTTGCACATATATATTTGAAGATTTTAAAGAGAAGAAAAATAATTTACAAAAAATTTTTGTTATTGTTTTGTTGTTGTTTTTTGTAATTAAAGAAAAGTCCTTATTTTTGATGGCGGGCATGATAACTCCTCACTGGAACATCGGAATCCGAAAATTCCAACGGTGTTAGAAAGAGTACATGTCTGGCTCTCGTATGAACTAGGATTTTTTACTTCGCTCTATCATTAACAAAATGGCGGACCTTTGAAAAAATATTTTTGGAAAATCGCCGATTTTTTTCCAAAAACCAAGTTAAAAAATAAGGAAGATCTTCACCGATTGGCTTTATCCTAGTTCATACGAGAGCTATACACTCCCAGAGAAACGTTGCAAAATTTGGAACCGATTGGATTATTAGTTTTTGAGTTATCGTGCCCGCCATTCGCAAAAAAATGTTTAGAGAAAAACGTGTTTAAAGTTTGAGAAGCCCTTCAGACGTCACTTGATGCTGACACAATAAATCGGCTATATTTTCAAGAGTTCTTGAGATTTTCACTTGAAAATTTGTAGAGACATTCTTGAATTAGTGTAGATTCGAATTAAATCAAAAAAAAATTTGACCCAGAGAATGGGGGGTCCCCTTAAATATTTACAGTTGCTTATGTATTCATATATTATTTAGTAACATATTACCACACTGTAGGGCGGAAATATAGCGCTGATCGCTTTGAAATGTTCCATGAGGTTCCAGTTATGGTCAAGGACAACGCCTAACATGTTAGATGATGATCAGATAATATTTTTTCGGATGAAGTGGACCGAAAACTTAATTATTTGTAATTTTCGAGTCGAAAGCCAAACATCACAACACAACCCACGGTGAAGGGAATCTGGACAAGTAATTACAGGGGCTGTACTGATTATTAGTAACATTTGCTGACCTCTAGCCAGTCAAAAGTGTGAAAATATCGTGAAATATTGCCCAATCTCAGAATATAGAACCACAGAATGTTAGATTTTCATCGTATGGTCGGCCCCGTCCAACTATACTGCTCCGCTCACTGGTTTGAATATTGGATAAAAACCCAAACCCAAGCACTCAAAACGTGGTCAAATATTGATAATGCATGGAAGGGCGAAGCATGTGTATAAAATACTCAAAATACTGTAATTTAGAGGACAAAGTTATAAAAGGTCATCAACAACGTACGCATAATTTAGGACCGATATACCTTAAGTTCGAACCTAACATTTTTACATACAAAATTAAAAATACCGAAAATCAGTAGATATCATTACATGGGGTCCTAAATGCGGGTCGATATAGTTCATGCTCGAACCTATTGTTCTAGTTTCTTATCTCGGTATTAAGTGACAATTTCGAGTACATAATATCTCCTATACTATGATGGAATACGAAATGGGGAGAGCCCGAAAAACAGAAAAAGTTAACTATGATAATACAAAAATGGGGTCATATGAGGATTATACCTAAAATATACAAAAATATACAAAATAACAGATTGCAGCGAATTCGGTTGAGAAACGCTCTCAAGAACCCCAAAAATTACAAAAAAAAATTACAGCGAATTCTTTTGAAAAACGTAATCGGAATTCTCAATTATAGTCACTTCGATGAGAAAACTCAGTTATATCTTCCAAACCTTCAAAATATCTTGTTCGCTAATTGGTAAAGTCCTCATAACTTCAAAAATGTTTATTGCGGCACCTCGTTGAGAGACTCATTTGAAAATATCCTCATGCAATTTTTGGCGGTAAACTACAGGAGTGGATATAAGGTCCCTTCCTTTGGCATTTTCTCACTAACTATGCTACGACGTATAGACCTCAAAACCCTAAGACCTCGTGTTTTGCGATAAAAACATTAAATCTATGCCACAAAAAATACCTCTATTTCAAATAATGTTATCACTCACGAATGAACATGTCCGAACACAATCTATTTTAAACACAAAGAAGATATTTGATTTTTTGTAGTGTTTTCACACTTTTTTCGGCAAGTCACTGCTCTCAAAGTTTAAGCCCTTCACGAAGAGTCTACTAACACAATTTTAATACTTCTTATCCAGTGCAACCATTTCCGTTGGTGTAGACACACCTCCGTCCCTTAGAAAAAAAGAAAACAGCACTCGAATTGTAAAAACTGGGAATCCTGTTGCGGGTGTTGCATTCAAACGAAACGAACAAATGAACGAAAATATCCCCTTACGTGCGTGCTCCTAGTGGTTTTCAGAAAGTGCCGGATTTTTCTTTCTGCTGTGCTGTGTGTGTTTCTTCATTTTTCGGCGGGACATACCAAAAAGTACTTACTCTTATGTTGTTGTCGTTGTTGCCTTTGCTACCTGTCCATGTCCACAACGAAGAGTATGCTACAGGATATAAAATACCAAACGGATTTTGCACTCAACGAAGAAGGATGTTGCTCTATGTGAAACGTGTGTTTTTTCGGTGGGACCAAAAATATATCTGTTGCAAATGAATTCCACTTGTAGCCGCGGAACATGACTAACTGAACGGAACTGATAGACGACTGTATGTTTTCATGTTGTTATTTTTTGCCACTAACATGCATGAGTATGTACACACATGTGGAAAGCTATGCTATTTTTTGCCTCCAGATAACCGTTTGCAAATTGTGAGAGGTGGTGGGTGATTCATGCCAAAATAGCAGAAGACTTGCTACTTAATTTCGTTTCAAGGAAATTAGATGTCAGCAAAATAAACTGGGAAGATGTGCTACGCTTAGAGTGAAATGTAGTTAATACGGATGAAGAAGCGTATGTTTTAATGGAAAGCAATTCAAATTGTTTATACATATCGCCTACGCAATGGATAAAAATCTGAAAATAAGACATACATATTAAGTTCATATTTCGAATTCATGTCGGTGTTCATAACTAACAGTATGGATGTAAAGAATAGAACTTTTGGCTTGTCTTTGTTGTATGTCCTAGTAGATTGGGCTGTCATCTACCGTTCACTAGATACAACGCATCCTTGTATTTTGTGAAGTGGTTAAAGTCCTTGCTTATTTAGTGGTGTTATATTACCTTCTGGGTTGAAAATCTTTAATAATTTTATCTTGTATTAGTTCTGCTGTAGCTTGTCTTAGTTAGAGGCCAGCCATAGTTGCCTAGAATAAAGCCTCCTTGAATTTTGTACAATTGTTGGATTAGGATTTCTCGATATTTTTTCATTTTAGGTATATAGTATCTTGGATAATATTATTGACATAAATTGAGGAATATTTTTGTTTAATACGTTAACCCTCAGTCGACTCTCGAAATAGATCTTTTCGGCTTTCCTTTTCCTGAAATGATTGGAAATATATTTAAACGGGGTTATATCAGGTCATACTATAAGTCTCAGAACGAAAACTAGAAAATCAGCCTAAGCATAAAATTTTGTATAAATGTGAAAACTAATTTTAGGATTAAAACCGATCTCATTCCTAGTTTATACCAAATTTCCCCAAACAATATAATTTTATAAGGTTCTTATGGAGGACCCAATACCCCACCAATAGTGAAGCGAATTAAGGCAATGTCGTATGTTTAAACTAGTAAGGAAAGTAGTAAAGTCAGACTGGGCCGACTATCACTTTGAGTATTTTGTACATATGTATCCTTACAATTGTATGTCAATGTGCCCTCGAAGGAACATACTCGTGTCTTTTTGCAACCTATGATAAATTAAATTTCATTCGGGCAGATTTAGAGTCGTCTGCGTACCATGGAACACATTTATTTAAAATGATTTATACCAAAACAGATACAAGCTATTCGGTACGCCGCACTGTTAAAAATTTAATTTCAATCAGGCACCCATTCGAAATACATATGGAAGCTATTTTGTGTTAATCCGGAAAACATTAGGAGTTTGGTGCAAAATTTTTATTAAATCGGACGATAATATATATGTGGGAGCTATATCTAAATCTGAACAGATTTTCACGAAACTTAACACATCATTCTACTCTTAATTCAGTACGCTGTGGAAAATTTCGTGCAAATCGAATGAGAAATAGGGGCTTTGGTGCACCATTTACCTTAAATCGGACGAAAATATATATGGGAGCTATATCTAAATCCGAACCGAATTTCACGAAACTTAACACACATCATTCAAATTTCGTGCAAATCGAAACATACATAGGGACTTAAATCGGAAGAAAATATATATGGGAGCTATATCCAAATCTGAGCCGATTTTCACGAAACTTAGTACACATCATTATAGGCGTAGTTAAGTGTGCTGTGCCAAATTTCGTCCAAATCGAAAGACTTTGCTGCACCATTTATCTTGAATCGGACGAAAATATATATGGGAGCTATATCTAAATCTGAACCGATTTCCACGAAACATACAACACATCTTTCTAGACTTTATTCATAACGTTGTGCCAAAATTCGTGCAAATTGAATGATTTTCAGGGACTTTGCTGCTCAATTTACCTAAAATCGGACGAAAATATATATGGGAGCTATATCTAAATCTGAACCGATTTTCACGAAACTTAGCACACATCATTCTACACTTAATTTAGTACGCTATGCGAAAATTCGAGCGAATGAAATGATTTCAAGTGGCTTTGGTGCACCATTTACCTAAAATCGGGCGAAACTATTTATGGGAGCTATATCTAAATCTGAACCGAAACTTAGCACACATCTTTCTACACTTTTTTCACAACGTTGTGCCAAAATTCGTGCAAATTGAATGATTTTCAGGGAGTTTGGTGCTCAATTTACCTAAAATCAAACGAAAATATATATGGGAGCTATATCTAAATCTGAAACGATTTTCTCCAATTTCAATATAGTTCGTCCTTAGGCCAAATAAGTGATATGTGCCAAATTTCATCCAAATCGGATTATAAATGCGACCTGTACTTTGTTTACAATTTAACATCAACAGATGGACGGACGGACATGCATAAATCGACTCAGAAAGTGGTTCTCTGCATATTCTCAAAAGGAACCATGGGTCTAACTCGATTCCTTTTGCCTGTTACAAACATATGCACAAAGACATAATACACTGTACCACAGAGGGGTGAAGGGTATAAACAGTAAGGAAAAATCAAAACCCGGACAGAACCTACTATATGATACCCTTCACCACTTTGGGTACATACAAGAGATGATTATGAGAACAATATCCTGTAGATATAAGCGACATAGCATCTTGGGAAGTCCATTGAAATAGAATCGGGCAGACTTGTATTTTTTGAGGTAATATTTGTATGAAATCCCGAAAAATTATTTATGGAGCTATGTCTAAATTTAAACCGATTTCAGCAAAACATCACAGGCATCAAATTGAGCTTAATTCAATACGTAATTTGTCTATATCGAAAAAATATTGAGAGCTTGGTGCACCATTTACATAAATTCGGACGAAACTATATATGGGAGATATATCTAAATCTGGACCGATTTCAAAAAACAGTATGCTGTGCAAAATTTTGTCTCAATCGAACAAATATTGGGAGTTTGAACCGATTTGCTCTAATTCCAATAGGGTTCGTCCTTGGGCCGAATAAATGACTGGTGTCAAATTTCATCCAAATCGAATCGTAATTGCGACCTGTACTTTGTTTACAATATTAACATGCACTTTTCCAAAGATTTTAAAATGACTATGGATTGATTAAGAATGAGCCTCCAAAGATACCAAGTCTATCCTATGTTATTGTACATATATGACTTATTCATGGTTTATATCGATTTTAGCTTGGTTTATTTAGGTATATGGGAAATTACAAAATTCTTTTAAAATTCCAAAAAAAAAAAAAAATTGAAAATTTTTTTTGCGAAAAATATGCACACTTCACAAAATCGGATGATGAGCACAAAAGTATATTACGGTTAAATTGTCGCGAAAAACAAATAGAAGCATGAAGATATCTGAAAATAAAATAAATGAATTTTTTAATTAAATCGAAATTTTTTTTTGAATCTTCGATTTTTTAGTATGGTTAAGGGAATACGGTTTTGCCCTAATCTTCTAAAATATGCGACGCTTTTTTCTTCAAATTCTTTTAGATGATTGTTAAATATCGGTATATTCATCTGATAACACTTTCGACTGCAAAAATGACTAAATATCTTGCAGTTAAAATACATACATATTTCCAATATTTAAAAGCATGCAATTCGCGTATTAGTTGAAATCAGTTGTTGCGCATGCGGTTTTCGTATAAACCGAATCAATGTCTTTCAATAATTATGAATTTTTCGATGTTTAATTTAGAGGCCAAAGTGTGCCGCTCGGTGCACTTTAGTATGCAAAAACCCTAAAAATGGCTAAAAATCACGCAACGTGCATACGATTTTTATGCGCATCCAATTTCAATAATCTCCTTTGAAAATACACAAAAAGACACCTATTTTAAAAGGATCGGTTAAGAACCGCGGATGTGCCTCCTCAATCGATTTTGGATAAAATACGCATATTATTCGCGTATCGATATATTTTTGGCCTATTTTCACACAGATTCGCGAATATGATAACACAAGAATGAATGTATGTGAAATCAATTCGAAGAAAAACGCGATTATATACGCGAATTTGTCAAAATAAGTTTTTGCAGTTTTTCTCACAATCAAGGTACCTATATCCGCCGTTTTATTGGGCGGAATTGAACATGGATAGGCTCATTATATCCTGCACGTAAAAAACTAAAATCACGCGGGGTTCCACGGACTTTGAATGGACTTTCTTAATTTTAGACTCAAAAAATATGTTTTTTATAAAAATTTACGCACCAAATTTTCGTCTTTGGAACACAATTGCAAAGAAGCTACGGTGAGCACATTCATGAGATATACACTAAACTAAGCAAAATCACGAGTTCTACAATCCTATAATTAGTTTAGTCCATAATCTGGATGCGCATCCTAATTGTAAGAAAAATTCAAAAACCACCGAAAATCCGGCTTCAAAATATCAGCATCCGTTTTGGGTGGATGCAGTGATTATATCGAAAAATCATACATTAGCACCATATTGTCCATGGGGTATTCTTCAACTTAGTCACTGATCACATGTGCGTGCGTTGTGTAGTTTAGCCACAAATCAGGAAAGAACACAAAAAAACTCTTCGGCTTCAACCCATTTTCACCCATTTTTTTACATTACCACCATCACAGCTTCCACGCAACTTATTATTTATTACCAATATTTTAAGATTTTGACAAGAACACTTCATTTTATAGAAATGAATTTAAATTATATGCAATATGTTCATATTTCGCGAGTTATAACCTTGCAAACCTCAGCTTCAAGGAATTTAAAAGATTTTTGTAATTTCCCATATATTTTTTATCTACCTTACAATACGATTCTTAGCAGCATCTCTTGTATATACCCCACGTGATAACTTCCCTTACTGGTTTATTTATGGAAAACGTTTTGAGAAACATTTGAAAAGTTTTCATGAAGTGAGTATTTCAAATTATATTTCCCGCTACTTTTATTTACAGCATTTTTCTCTTCATTGAAAGATTTTAAAACAATGCACGGAATTTATTTTGGGAACTTCTTAAAATATTTAATTTGTTTTGTTGCAATTCTTTTAATGTTTAATTATATACGCCGAATAAAATAAAAACTATCCTTCCCAGCATATCAATGCTACTTCTCTTTTCTGTTTATTTATTTATTTTTTTTTGTCCTCAACCACAACGCTTCTTCTGATATACAAAAACCCGAAAAGAAAATATTTGTTTGTAGGTCGTTTGGTCAGCCGGAACACCATGAAAAGGTGATTTGTTGCCGTTGTTGTGCCACTTCAGTGTATTTCGTGTGCAAATTCGTATAAAATGGCCTTCCATGGAACGGCAGTACATCATGTTCCGGTTACTCCTCGGTTATCCACTGTCATTTTAATGTTTTGCTGCGGTTGCTGTTGTTCTTGTTATGGGCCGCGATGTTGTTATTATTATTACTGCTATTGAATGTTTGATTATATGCGCACGAGTGTAAATGGCATATGTTTACCAATTCCAATTTTTTCGTTTTCGAGGCCATTTATTTTTTTCAACTGGAACTGGGAAAAATAAATCTTAATGTTAAACGACACATGCATGAACGATACTCACAACGACCTATTGCCGTGATGTAGGGGACAGTCCAACGAACGTCGTGGTCACAACTTTTGCCAAACACATGTTTCAATGCCAATGTTGGTTGCGTATGTTTACAAAAGTTCGATGCGTACTCATAGCACATCATTTATATGTATACTTTCCATATGTATATTAAGGTTGTTTATAGGGTGTGAGGTTTGAAAACAAAATTCGGTATAGAAGGAAAATAGTCGTTAAGTTCGTATGGGCCGAATTTTAATATCCTCCACCAAAATGTGAACTAAAACTTATCGTGCAATATATCTATAGAGACTTTTACATTGTAGATTTCTATCAGGGGAAAACGAATAACCAAACTACAGATACCCAGGTTCCAACATGATTGAGCTACGATCTCGAATATACCGTAACGCTTCGTGAAGATTGAAAAATATATCTGAAATCCTCCAAATTCGAGAATATAAAAATCCATGCGATTCATGTTAAGCGAACAAACATTGGCTCCTCGTTGCACAATTTATATAAAATCGGACGAAGATATTGGAGCTATATATAAATATGAACAGATTTCGACAACTTCATGTACGTCAACCGTTAGTAACTTCAGTACGCTGTGCAAAATTTTGTCTCAATCGAACAACCATTGATCGTTTGGTACTCCAATAACCCAAAATCGGACGAAAATATATATGGACCTAATATTATGACTCGTATGAACTATTGTGAAATCGAGCTATATCTAAATTAAATCCGAACCGATTTTCTTCAATTTCAATAGGGTTCGTCCTTGGACCAAATAAGTGGGCTGTGCCAAATTTCATCTCATTCAATTTAACATCAACAGACGGACAGTCTGACGGAGCGACATGCATAAATTGACTTAGAAAGTGATTCTATGCATATTCTCAAGAGGAATCATGTGCATATTTCGTTTCCTTTTGCATAATACCCTGTACCACGATGTGGTGAAGAGTATAAAAAGATTTCCAGGCGTGTCGGTCTTGCGCGCAGCTTTTCCAATTTGAAAGACCATGTTCCGAAATGTTCTCTTCCACTTGATCCTTCCATCTAATTCGTGAGCCATCAGTTGGCTCGCTTTTATATGCTGGGAGAACCTCATCCATTCTCACAACATGGTCTAGCCAATGTAGTCGCTTCAACTAGATACGTCTGACAATGTCATGGTCCGAGAATAAAATGGTGCACCGCATGCTTCATTCCACGGCGATTTTCACCGTCAATGCAGATCGGTCGGTAGATCTCCCGGAGAACTTTTCTCTCCAAGAACTGCCTTATCTGCTTGCGTAAGTACCCATGCTTCAGATCCATACGCAGGCATGGCTTAAATTACTTCCAAAGGGATAGGGCTGTCGAATGCGGCTTTATTGTCAACAAATAGTTGAAATGTGTCGATGTGTTTTTCGTGGGTCGTTTCTAGGATTTGGCGCAGAATGAGAATCTGATCAATAGGGGATTTGCAAGGTCTGAAGCCGCATTGGTACGGTCCAATAATGTCATTAACCAGTGCCTTCAGACATTCACACAGCATGCTGGATAGCACTTTATGAGCGATAGTTAGCACATATCGTCCTATCTCCTGTTGGATGCTGAGGTTCCAATCATAAAAATAATATCCTTTAGAAAGAGTTCTGAAAACAATTTTTCATTACAAATACTCACTTATGAATCCTACAGTCATTGTGAAAATTCCCTTTAAAAGTCACAAATAGCTACGTTTTTAAATCAGTTTCTCGCACAGGGTATTATGTCTTTGTGCATATGTTTGCAACAGGCAAAAGGAAACGAGATAGACCCATAGTTCCTTTTGAGAATATGCATAGAATCACTTTCTGAGTCGATTTATCCATGTCCGTCTGTTGGTGTTAAATTGTAAACAAAGTACAGGTCGCATTTATAATCCGATTTGGATGAAATTTGGCACAGCTCATTTGTTTGGCCCAAGGACGAACCCTATTGAAAGTGGGAAAAATCGGTTCAGATTTAGATATAGCTGCCATATATATTTTCGACCGATTTAAGGTAAATGGTGCACAAAAAACCCTATATATCTTTCGATCTGCACGAAATTTGGCATAACGTACTGAATTGAGCCTAGAGTGATGTCTGCCAAGTTTCGGTCCAGAATTATATATAGCTCCCATATATAGTTTCGCCCGATTTCATGCAAATGGTGCACCAGAGTCCCTACATATCGTTCTATTTGCACGAAATTTGGCATAACGTACTGAATTGAGCCTAGAGTGATGTCTGCCAAGTTTCGAGAAAATCGGTCCAGACATAGATATAGCTCCTATATATATGGGCAATATTGCCAATATTTTAATATTCCATTTTCAAAAAATCAGCTTTTTTGTTTTTGTGGCACATCAATGATTTTTGGTACACATATAGAGAAAAATGTTCTGACTCCAAAACCGTTCGCGATCAAATTTTTGGTTGATGCGCGCAAAAGTTATCGAGGTTTTAATTTTGGGCATAAGAAAAAAATCTTAAAATTACGCCGTTTATCATATTGACCAAAAACGTTGATATATATCTTCCTCCGTAAAATAAGAATATGAATATATTATAAAAATCGCGAAAAAGTTGCACATCTTCGCAAAATATGAGAAAAATAATGAAAATATAGGAGATTACGTAAATATTTTCATTATATTAATGACATACACACACCTAAAAATTAATTTAAAAATATCTACATAATCTAAACACCATGCTGAATCAAATGATATCAAAATCACACAAGTCCGTGTAGCTGTTTGTAAATCACAGCGACAACAAAACAAGCTTTGAGGAAAAATATTTGTTTTTGGTTCGAAAAAATAATGTCGTCATATTTATTTTTTTAATTGTATACAAGAAATTTTAGAAAAAAATGTTGGGGTTATTCTGCTATTTTACCCGAATTTCGCCGAAAAATTGACGTATATAATAATAATCACTTTTTGTGTATAAGTATACGCCTTGCGGATTATATCAAGACCCTTCCGATAAATCTTAGGGTTCTATAAATAGGAATAAATCTTAAAATAAAATAATATTATGAAATATACATTTTAAATTGCGTCTAAGTCGCGTAATTCTCAAAATCATTTGATGCGCAAGCGGTTTCCAGGAAGTACTGAAGTTTATCTTCCAATCCATATATATTTTGCGAAATTTCATTTGACGGCTAAGATGTGCCACACGTTACATTGAAGTACCCAAAAAATCGTAAAACGCGAATAATTTCCGAAAACTCCATATGCCATTAACTCGCATCCGATTTCAGTGTGAACCCAAAAAAAATTCATCGATCTATACCGATTTCAATGCGGTCCATTAAGAACCATGGATGTGCCATCACAATCTATTTTTGAGATAAATTGCGTACATCTCTCTTTCGGCTGAAGTTTTTAAAGTTCTCTTTTCGAAAAAGATCAAAATCCGTATGAGGTCATTTATTAAAGCAGAAATGATACACAGAAAACGCAAATAAATCCGCGATATTTTCAAAAACATTTCTTGCCAAATTTCGTGTTTTTGGAAGGCCAGTTCCCGCCGTTCCAGTAGATGGATTTTCACGAAGAAGATTTTTTATCATCCGAAACGTAAAAAAACTCATTGATCGCGGGTACCCATATCATTCAGTTGACAGATCTAAAAATTTGACCCGAAAAATAGGTTTTTTAGAAATTTGATCGCACAAAATTCTCAACTTCGGATGAGTATTACTCTGAAGATGTGCATACTACATACACAAAATACATATCAAATTACTCAGATTCGCGACTACAATAATCGTATAATCGATTTTTAGAAATTCCTGTTCGTGTATTAATGCTAGAACTAAAATTCAAAAAACACTCAAAATCGAGCTTCAAAATGTCAGCATCATTTTGTTGGCTTCTAGTTTTATATTGACACGAAGGCCGTGCAATGAGTGGCTTAGTCACAAATCGATAGAGAACATAAAAAAACTGGTTCGCCTCAACCTGTTTTTACACATTTTTTTACATTAATGTAGACACAGCTTCCACTAAAATAAAGTTTGGAGGTCAATATCATGAGCAGTTTGCAACGACAGATCAATTAACCCAAAACTATTCACTTTTTTTCATATACTTAAGTAGTTCCCGAGTTATAAAGGTGTGAACCTCCGCTTCAGCTATGTTAAAAAATTGGCAATATTGCCCATATATAGTTTCGTCCGATTGCATGTAAATGGTGTACCAAAGTCCCTATATATTTTTCGATTTGCACGAAATTTGTCATAACGTACTGAATTGAGCCTAGAGCGATGTCGGTCAAGTTTCGTGAAAATCGGTCAAGGTTTAGATATAGCTCCCATAGATATTTTCGTAACGTAAATTTAGTCCAGAATGATGTGTGCCAAGTTTCGTGAAAATCGGTTAAGATTTAGATATAGATCCCTTTTATTATAGACTGATTTTAAGTCATTCAAGCACCAAGGAACCAATTGCCTGATAGGAACAAAAACGTACTGAAATTTGTATAACTCCTCATGTTAGTCAGATTGGCATCAAATTTTGCACAACGTACAAATAGAATTACGTAGTTGCGTTTTCTAGAAGTACAGACATAGCCCAACGGATGACCTATTTATATTTGTTTGAAGTCTTGAAGACTTTTGTCCCATTGTAACAAACGAATGAAATGTTTAAGGATAGATCTAGGTAGATTCACATTTAGATAAATATCACATATTTTATTTCATCCAATTTCATGTTAGTAGTCCTGTATAATATACCCATAGTGGTGAAGGGTATCATATAGTCGGCACCGTCCGACTTTACTACTTTTCTTACTGGTTTTAAATTAAAATCTAATGGCTTTAAGTTCAGTATGGGGTTCAAAAAACTTACCCGTCAAACAAAACAATTACTTACCCAGCACTTTCGATTAGCCTGACCTCCATTCACTTAATTAACAAAACATTTTACACGCCTTCCTTTTTCAGGTTATTGGATTAAATCGGAAACTTTTACAATATAATTACATTTTTGCAATGTCCCCTATACACACACAAACATATTTTTAACACTCTCTCACTCTGTCAATTTATTAAACAAAAAGCGCTTAGCCTTCAGAATATTTAGTTTGACATGTTAATTCCCAAGAAATACCATAGCGTTATATGTGTTAACACACAAACACTCGTACACACACACTCGCATTTACATGGAATGTCTACAGTTGACTAAGTCATGGGTGTGTCAATGCCCTAAATGGCATTATTTATTCTCACGTGCCTTATTAAATTTTTCTGTCAATCGTCGTCTCACGTTGTCGCATATTACACGTGCTGACGTTGTTTAGTTTTGTTGTTGTTGTAACAACATCAGTAGTAGCTGTTGTTGCTGTTCTTCTCATCTGGACCACATGATGTGAATGTAAGAGTTAAAACGATTATTTGTTATTTAACAAAGAAAGAAAAAAATTTTCTTAACGAGAAAATGCCTGGCTGACAGAGGCTAACCATATGCCATTTTTGTTAATATTTTCCATGGAAATTCTTAAGTACAAGATTTTATTCACAGCATGAGTAGAAATTGTTATAAATGTCAAAGATTTACATTTGCTGCAGGGTTTTTTAAGGAATAACTTTAAACTGTACCATTATAAAGAAATCCAAAGCTTGGGCTAATATAAATTTAAAATTGGTAGGTGGTCTATTAAAGAAATTGAGAAAGGTATAAAAATGACTAATACAGAAAATACATTTTCAAACAAATGATATACAGTCGAGTCTGGTTATAGTGAACTAATATTTCCAAGATATATTCATGATATTCAGGTTGTTATTAGCAAATTCCCGAACAGAATTGGTTAATTGTTTAGAGAACTGCGTGTAAAAATATCGTTTTTCCTATATCGAGGTGGGGAATGTCATCAGTTTAACGGATATGATTGCAAAGCCTTTCGAAGAAAGTTGTCCACCATGATTAACGATTCGCTAAAGTACAAACAGTCCTGATAAAAGGCGAACGTAAAGGGACGATCAGTGGAACCCGCTCTGCACTAGGTGCTAAACCACATTGAAAGCACCTTCGAGAAGAAAATATTTACTTTAGCTATATACATTGATATCGAGGGAGCTTTCAGCACTGAAACATATATTCAATATAGAGAGACCTTTGGAGTTTGATAAGCAATCTTAGCCTTGGTGAGCCATATGCTGAGGAATAGATAGGGAACGAGATAGCAAATATACCAGCCAGAAATGCAATCGAGAGACCTACATTAGGTTAAATAATGCCAAACATTTTAAAACTGAGGTCTGGACAACGGAAACCCACAAAATTCGCCGGAATAGCGAGGGGACTAGGATAAGCACAAACATTTTATTGGGAGACACAAACGAGGATATGACAAAGCCAACAAATCATGTAGGAATTACCGAACAGTATGGAGTTATATGCCTAATTGAGTGAGTGAGTGATTTTGCCCAGTTTCGAACCAAATATTTTTGCATCAGAATACCATTACACTAAATATTAAAAATACCGAAAATGGGTAGTTATCAATAAATGGGGGGCAGGCCTAGACGGGGACCGGTATATTTCATTCTCAAACCTGGCGTTCGAGTTTTTTATCTCGTTATCCTCCGAAGGTAGAAAGATTACAACAGATAGCTAAAATTCCATACTTTCGAGTACAGAATATTCATGGTGGAATGGGGATAAAAGTAAAAAGCGGAACCTCTAAAATGTGGCGAATATAAATATTTTGTGTGAGGGAGATTTTTTACCATATACGAATGCAAACAACCAAATTACAGAAAATTCAAATGAAAAACGCGATCAAGAACCCCAAAATATAGAAAATTGGGGGGTTCAGTTATATGGGGGCTATCCGAAAAAATTGACCTATAGTTATAATTTTTGGAAGAAATATTTGCTACCCAATAAGAACTCAAAGTACTTACAGCTCATTCGATCGAAAAAAAACGAACAAAACTCCGCAAAAAATGAAAACTGGGAGGCACGGTTATATAAAGGCTACCCGAAAAAGTGAACCGATATTTATAATTTTTAGTGGAGAAATTTTTTTTAGTGGAATTTTACGCTGATCAAAAATATATATACTTTATAGGGCCGGAAATGATTATTTCGATGAGAAACGAAAAATCAAATTTAATATACCCTCAATACAATGGTGGAGCGTACAATAAAGGGGGGTTACATGGGGACTACCCCGAAAAGGGGGGCGAATATTAATAATTTTTGGGAGAGAGATTTGTTATCATATACGACCACAAAAAACCAAAATACAATAATTTCAGTTTAAAAACGCGTTGAAAACACGAAATATCAAAAATTGGGGGTATGCTTTTTATATACGGCTAATTTTTAGTGGAGAAAATTTAGTACCCAATAAAAACCCGTTATACCACATTTCAGCGAATTCGATTGAAAAACGTGCTCAAGAACCCCAAAATACCGAAAGTATATCCAAACGTTGGCCGATATAGCCCATCTTCGAATATGACCTGTCTGCAGACAAAAGACAAACCTATGCAATTTCCACACCCTATCCCAATTTATTTCCAATAATCCAATCCTACAATATCCTTAAGATTACCATTGCCAATATACTAAACGCTGTAATTGATTATTTGTCAAATAATACTAATTTATTTACAAATTTCTCATCGAATCAATTAGTTGCTATTATATTTTGTCACAATCTTCTGTTTTTTTTCTAATCTCAATCAGTTTTCTATTTTCAAGGATGTTTTATGTTGCGAAAAATTTATTTTTATTTTCTTCTTTTTGCTGAAAAATATGTCATTTGTTTTGGAAAATATATTTTAACGACACAATTTTATTCTTCCGAAACAGTAAGTCAATTTTTTGTTGGTTGTCGTTATTGTTCTTGACAAAGGAAAATCATATTTTGAAAGACACTTTGCCATACAACAATAACAAAACAAAGAATATAAAAGAAACGAAAAAAGGCCAGTAAAATGTTAAAATACCCTGTAAGCCGTAGAAGGTTTTTTGAAAGGCCTTCAATTGTAAGATTTCAAAAAGTGTCAAATTGGTCAAACAATTATTTTCATTGTGACAAAAAGAGAAA
This sequence comes from Musca vetustissima, assembly GCF_032173495.1. NCBI lineage: Eukaryota > Metazoa > Arthropoda > Insecta > Diptera > Muscidae > Musca > Musca vetustissima. Next base: position 23,496 of record NW_026884490.1, on the reverse strand, counting down.
TAAACGAAATGAAAAATGACTAACATCAGAGTAAGATACACACTGACATTTTATCCAAGGATTGTATTGTGACTGACAAATAGGAATGGCGGAGAAATGCTTAAAAGGTTCTATAATAAATTAAAGGGTTTTTTTAATGCAATCAACCGATAGGTGGGTGTAATCATTTAGGTCTAGAATAATGTCTGCCAAATTTCGTGAAAATCGGTCCAGATTTAGATATAGCTCCCATATATAGTTTCGTCCGATTTCATGTAAATGGTGCACCAAAGTCCCTATATATCTTTCATTTGCACCAAATTTGGCATAACGTACTGAATTGAGCCTTATGTCTGCCAAGTTTCGTGGAAATCGTTCCAGATTTAGATATAGTTCCCATATATAGTTTCGTCCGATTTCATGTAAACGATGCACCAAAGTCCCTATATATCCTTCGATTTGCACGAAATTTGGCAAAACATACTAAATTGAGCCTAGAGTGATGTCTGCCAAGTTTCGAGAAAATCGGTCCAGATTTAGATATAGCTTCCATATATAGTTTCGCCCGATTTCATGTAAATGGTACACCAATGTCCCTATATATCTTTCGATTTGCACGAAATTTTGACATAAAGTACTGAATTAAGCCGATAGTGATGTCTGCCAAGTTTCGTGAAAATCGGTCCAGATTTAGATATAGCTCCCTTTTATTATAGATTGATTTTAAGTAATTGACGCATCAAGGAACCAATAGGCTGATAGGAACAAAACGTTCTGAAATTAGTATAACCTAGCCTGTGACAAGTTTGTTTGAAATGGATAGAGCTTCCATATATATTTTCGTCCGATTTCAAGTAAATTGGGCATCAAACTCCTCATGTTAGTCAGATTGACATCAAATTTTGCACAACTTACAAAATTGAGCATAGAACTACGTAGTTGTGTTTTGTAGATGTACAGACATAGCCCAACGGATGACCTATTTATATTTGTTTGAAGTCGATTTACATACTTTATTGATAGATCTATGTAGATTAACATTTAGATAAATATCACATATTTTATTTGATCCAATTTCATGTTAATAGTCCTGTTTAATATACCCATAGTGGTGAAAGGTATCATATCGGCACCGTCCGACTTTACTACTTTCCTTACTGGTTATGGTATAAACTGATAATTTCGAATAGAGAATATCCCCCATACTATGGTGAAATACGGCTAATTTGGCATCCAATTTGAACCTAACATTCAAATTCGATCGAAAAAATTGTCCAAATAATTTTAAGTAGAAAGCTTTCGAAACAAATGATAATCTAAAATACCAAACCACAACAGCTTCGATAGAAAAACGTGCCGAAACTCTTCAAATTACCAAAAATTTTGTAGTACCGGAAAATTTTGTGATGGCGATTTAGAATCCAATATGCATACAAAGTGTCGATTTACAGCCAATTGGGTTAAAAATCGCGCCCAAAACACTGAAAGTTTGGGGGGTACCCTTATGTGGGGTCTACCCGAAAAATGGACCGACTTTTATAATTTTAAGTGTGGAAATTTGGTACTCAATAAGAACAAAATGTCCAAAATTAGAGCGATTTTGGTTTCAAAACGGGCTTAAAATCGCTGAATATTTCGGCGTACCATACCCAGGACTAAACTTGAATCGATATAACTCATTTGATCAGCTAAATATTGAACAATTCTTATGAAAGTTCATTGGTAAAATCCCTTTGGTGTCATTATTGTGGCCTCTAGAAAGGCCAGAAAACCTGAAAAAAATCTAAGTTTTTGGTCCATTTGATCCCCCTAGTATCAAATGATCATTATCTAAAATAATAGTGTTCATCTTTGGTCCCAACCAAACCTACATGCAAAATTTCGTGAAGATTGGTGCATAACTGTATCGTGTTTACAAATTATAATGTACAGACGGACGGTCGAACGGACATACATGTCTAGAGCGATCTAGTCGAGATATGAGCGAGAACGCGGCGTTACAAACTCTTTGTCCACACAAAGCTATAATACCCCGACAACATAGTTGTGTAGGTTATAAAAACCGCTTCTCCATTCCGACAATAATACATTCAAACTACTTCGTTATATTTGTTTCTACTTATTGTGCCACCACTGGATGTTACAACAATAATCTTTGAAAAATCTTTAGTATATAACTACAGTGGTGTTGGTTTTAGATTGCAAACCCTTTTTATCTGTGCAAAAATAACAATATATCCAATCAATGTATATGTGTATATATACTGCACCGTCATTTTCTTCCATTCTAAAGTCTTCTGTATTTTCGTGTCCCTGTTTACCATCGAGTGTTTGTTTATTAATTAACTTCTATTTTAGACGAATGATTTTCCATCAATTTGTTATCAGAGTAGTTTATTTAAGCGATCCACAACCACAATTGACAAACAATGAGGGAATAGAATAAATGATGCTGCTTCAGAGGACGATGATACCTATTGACACATAAAACCATATTCCCAAAGAGGTATATGCTTTTACACTAATGTATAGGCTGTCAATATGTGGTCGTGTTGAAAGACCTCTGAAGAGTTGTGTAAATTCAATTCAACGATTGATTAAAATGCAAATAAAGTATTTGCCATTATTATCGAAAGAGAGTAAATGGAGTTAAGCGGATTCCAGTTGCAAAGTAGAATAATTGAAAATTTTATAATAAGCATTTAAGGCTACTTACAATACATTAGGAAGCTTTGAAGTATGGGGAGTTTTTCTTTGTAAAGCTTGAGGGGCTTAAAGCTGCAAAAAGTGGAAACCAGTAAGGGATGGAATCACCTCAGACGGGAGAGTTGTAAATTCGATTCGTAAAATTTCGTCGCAATCATCCCAGTATGTTTCAATCGGCCGGACAAAATGCGTTTGGTAGACATTTTATATAAAATTGGACAAAAAAATATATGGAACAAAATATCTAGGAAATTGTCGTTTTATACCCTCCACTATGATGTAGAAATTCTAAATAGCTGAAATCGATCGGAACATCAATATGGGAGCCAAGCCATGTAGGTACAAGGCGTAAACAAAATACTCAACAGACACACAGGTTAGAAAACTGAGCTAGAACTTTGAACAAGCCGAAAGTGGCGCCCGACGTTTCTGAAATCCTCAAAATATCAAACATTTGGAGCACGGTTACGTGCAAATCGAAGGATATATAGGGACGAAACTATATATGGGAGCTATATCTAAATCAGGGCCGATTTTCTCGAAACTTGGCAGACATCATTCTAGGCTCAATTCAGTACGTTATGCCAAATTTCGTGCAAATCGAAGGATATATAGGGACTTTGGTGCACCATTTATATGAAATCAGACGAAACTATATATGGAAGCTATATCTAAATCTGGACCGATTTTCTCGAAACTTGGCAGACATCACCCTAGGCTTAATTCTGTACGATATGCCAAATTTCGTGCAAACCGAAAGATATATAGGGACTTTGGGGCACCATTTACATGAAATCGGACGAAAATATATATTTGAGGTATATCTAAATCTGAACCGATTTTCTCAAAACTTGGCAGACATCACTCTAGGCTCAATTTAGTATGTTTTGCCAAATTTCGTGCAAATCGAAGGATATATAGGGACTTTGGTGCATCATTTACATGAAATCGGACGAAACTATATATGGGAGCTATATTTAAATCTGGAACGATTTAAACGAAACTTGGCAGACATAATTCTAGGCTCAATCCAGTACGTTATGCCAAATTTGGTGCAAATCGAAAGATATATAGGGACTTTGGTGCACCATTTACATGAAATCGGACGAAACTATATATGGGAGCTATATCCTGTAACAGTGTGGTGAAGGGTATTTTCACGAAACTTGGCAGACATTATTCTAGACCTAAATGATTAGGCTGAACCAAATTTCGTGCAAATTGAAGGATATATAGGGACCGTTTCTCTCTAAATCGGACGAAAATATATATGGGAGCTATATCTAAATCTGAACAGATTTTTCCCAATTTCAATAGGGTTATTCTCCTTGGCAAATAAGTGCTATTTGTGCCAAATTTCATCCAATTCGGATCATGAGTATATGGTTTACAATCAACATGAATAGGTTGAAATTATATATGGAAACTTGCCCGAGATTAATTTATAACAATTTCAGTACGTTTTGCCAATCGGCCTAGCTATGGGTCTTTAGTACACCATTTACTTAAAATCGGACGAAACTATATATAGGAGCTATATGTAAGTCTGAATCAATTTTAAGAAAACTTAATGCACCACAAATTATGCATTGGTTCTTTAGTGCACAATTTACAATAAATCGGACGAAAATGTATATTGGAGCTATATGAAATTTTTACCGATTTTCACGAAACTTAGCACACTTCATTCTGGATCCAATTCAGTACCCTATGCCAAACTTCGTGCAAAGCGAAAGATATATAAAGACTTTGACCTAATTCATTCTTGACCTAATTCAGTACTTTATGCCAAATTTCGTGCAAGTCGTATGATATATAGGGACTTTTGTGCACCATTTACCTTAAATCGGACGAAACTATATATGGGACCTATATCTAAATCTGTACTGACTTTCTCGAAACTTTGTACACGTCATTATTGAACTAATTCAATACTTTACGCCAAATTTCGTGCAAATCCAAGGATATATAGGGACTTTGAAGACCGATATACCTTAAATCGGACGAAAATATATATGGGAGCTATATCTAAATCTAGACCGATTTTCACGAAACTTAGCACACTTCATTCCGGACCTAATGCAGTACTCTATGCCAAATTTCGTGCAAATCGAATGATATATAGGGACTTTGGTGCACTATTTACCTTAAATCGGACGAAACTATATATGGGAGCTATATCTAAATCTGAACTGACTTTCTCGAAACTTGTACACGTCATTATTGACCTAATTCAGTACTTTATGTGCAAATCCAAGGATATATAGGGACTTTGGAGACCGATTTACCTTAAATCGGACGAAAATATATATGGGAGCTACATCTAAATCTGGACCGATTTTCAAGAAACGTAGCGCACTTCATTCTGGACGCAATTCAGTACCCTATGCCAAATTTCGTGCAAATCCAAGGATATATAGGGACTTTGGAGACCGATTTACCTTAAATCGGACGAAAATATACATGGGAGCTATATCTAAATCTGGACCGATTTTCACGAAACTCAGCACACTTCCTTGCGGACCTAATTCAGTACTCTATGCCAAATTTCGTGCAAATCGAATGATATATAGGGACTTTGGTGCACCATTTAACTTAAATCGGACGAAACTATATATGGGAGCTATATCTAAATCTGAACCGATTATTTCGAAACTTGGCACAAATCATTCTGGACCTAATTTAGTACTCTGTGCTAAATTTCGTGCACATTGAATGATTTTCAGGGACCTTGGACCTATATATGGGAGCTATATCTAAATCTGGACCGATTTTCACGACACTTGGCAGACATCACTCTAGGATCAATTCATGCCAAATTTCGTGAAAATCGAAAGGTATATAGGGACTTTGGGGCACCACTAACCTTAAATCGGAAGAAAATATATATGGGAGCTATATCTAAATCTGAACCGATTTTTCCGAATTTCAATAGGGTTCATCACTGGGCCAAATTAGTGACTTGTGCCAAATTTCATCCAAATCGGATCTTAAATGCGACCTGTACTTTGTTTACAATTTAACATCTACAGACTGACGGACGGACGGACATGCATAAATCTACTCAGAAAGTGATTCTATGCATATTCTCAAAAGGAACCATGTGTCTATCTCGATTCTTTTTGCCTCTTACAAACATATGCACAAAGACATAATACCCTGTACCACAGTGTGGTAAAGGGTATAAAAAAACCGAAAAAATAATGACGAAAACATATGTTGGATATCTTCCTGGAAGATGTTAATTTCTATCTTCTGCTACCTACCGCTTTAATATTTAGGGGGAAGGAAGGTATTGGGATGCAAAACGAAAACGTTAGTTTCGAAATTTAGCTATATGGTTCTACAAATAGGCATAGTCCCTCATATAATGATAGTTCCAAATCTTCGGTCGTTCCTTCAAGATATAATCAATATTGCGCACCCTTTAGGTATAGCCCTACATATAACTTTGCCCTGTAAATTTCAGTATTTAGAGGATTTCATACACATGTTGCACCCTATAATGCGTTAATAACATCGGACCACAATTTGGGGTTTTAAGATTTTGGAATTAGTATTTCATGTGCATTATGGCTTACAACAATCGATTGGTATAGATGCATTTTTTAATGTAACCGTCAGTATACCTATGGTGGAGGATATCCAAAGTTCGGCCTGACCGAACTTAACGTTTCTTTCACTTGTCGTTTTTGTTTGAAAAATTATTTCCTTTAACTCAATCGTTATAAACATACTCTATCCTTCCAGTAACACGCAGATTGTCAGCGATTAATTGAGAGCAATGAAATGCTTTATACCAAATTAATTATTGTCTCTTAACAATTTCAACAACAGTATTGTATATGTCAATATTCTGCTATTTACAGCGAAAAATCAAATTCTCCAATTGTTCGTAGAAGCAACGATTTTTGTGCAACCACAATTTCCCATTGAATTTATAATTAAGTTCCGTCTCATTGGCATTAATTCATCAATTCAACAATAAATTCTGCTGCTGACCAGACTGCAGTCAATGCCATGCCACGGTGCTACATAACTAATGAACAATAAAATTACTGACTATTAAATATTAATCATGCGTTCGCTGTACATGTTGATGTTATGCGTCGCCATGATTGGCAACATTGATGATGAATTTGTCATTACAAACATATTAATGTTGATTAAAAATTGAAAACAATGGCACATTGTCACGTAAATTATTTATTATCCGGTTGCATAAAGTAATCGGATTGACAAGTATCTTTTACGGTAGCAGTAGTAGCCTAGGCAGCGAAACAAGCAAGTAAACAAATAAATGATTATTCGTCTGTCGGTTCGGTTGGCTGTGACTGACTGACCAATACCAACAATAGTTCCACTTAACACAAAGTTAATTAAAAATCATTGTAAACAGAAATTCATTCAAATTCAAAAACTGAAAACAAACACAAATATAGCAGGCTATTGTTTTCCAATGTAGGTAGGTGTGTGTGTGTCTGAGTGTATTGTTTTACATTCAAAGAATCGGAGAGGGGGAACAAAATTAGAACGATTGCATTTTTGAATATTATTTGTTTATTGCGATGCTAAAGTAGATTTTAACAAACTGATAATGTGCAAAAATTGAAAACATTTCTGGTATTCGGAAAATATGAACATCAATAATTGAGAATTAGTTGCATATTAATCAGAATCTGCTGGATAATAGATAAACACAAATTATAACATTTATTATTGAAGTACGTTTTAATAAAGTTAATAAAATTATGTTTAATGTATAGATAATGAAGGTGTTATTCACTGCAATGAAATGGAAATGTTGTAGAAAAATCAATAATGAATTCATTACCTGTATTTTTGGCTAGAAACTAAACCGTTATCATACCTCAACCACAGCATTCTAAACTAAAAAAATCTCCGACGAAAGGAAACCGTTTTATAAAAGAAAAATCGAAATTGGAGCTATTGGCTACAGCAAAAGAGGTTTTTTGGGGATTGAGAGAGCATTGACATAGGTATATCACATCTGAGAGGGATTTCCCGGCCGAAGTAGCTGTAAGTTAGTATTCCGTACTCTCAAAGAGCAAACAAACATTTAGGTTCCGTATATAAGTCTAGGTTTTGGCCTAGGCCTCCTTGGAACGTCCCGCCCCATTTCGGATATTTGGCAGATTTTGACTTCACCGAAATTGCTATAATGTGTTGTTGAGGTTTCGTGTGTGTTCATTGGAAATCTATGAAAAATCGTATGTCAATCGGATTTTTTTGTGTACCATTTTATATAAAATAGAGGAAAATAATGTATGTGAACCTATATGCAAATCTGGACCTAATTGAGCACCCGTGGCATATACCGTTTGGTATACTGCAGCACAGGGCGCTGTCCCCAATTTTGTCTCGTGTGTACCGAACAGACATAGGCTCCTCGGTGCACCATTTACCAAAGATCGGACGAAACTATATATGGGAGCTCTATCTAAATCTGAACCGATTTTAACAAAACGTCGTATACATTAATATGGACCAATCTCAATACGCTGTGCCAAATTTTGTCTTAATCGGACATTACTTGGGAGTTTGGTGCACCATTTACCAAAAATCGGTATAGGGTAGCTATATCCAAATCTAAACCAATTTTCACAAAAATGCCTATGCATTAATGTAGTCCTATTTTTATATTGGAATTTTGGTGCACCATTTACCTCCGTATTTTATCCAAAATCGATTGTGGAGGCACATCCGCGGTTCTTAACCGATCCTTACAAATAGGTGTCTTTTTGTGTGTTTTCATAGGATATTACTGAAATCGGATGCGCATAAAAATCGTTATCACGTTGCGTGATTTTTAGCCATTTTTAGGGTTTTTGCATAGTAAAGTGCATCGAGCGGCACACTTTGACTGCTAAATTAAACATCGAAAAATTCATAATTATAGAAAAACATTGATTCGGTTTATACGAAAACCGCATGCGCATCAACTGATTTCAACTAATACGCGAATTGCATGTTTTTTAATATTGGTAATTTGTATGTATAGTAACTGCAATATATTTAGTCATTTTTACAGTCGAAACTGTTATCAAATGAATATACCGATATTTAACAATCATCTAAAAGAATTTGAAGAAAAAAGCGTCGCATATTTGAGAAGATAAAGGCAAAACCGTCTTCCCTTAACCATGCTAAATCAGTAAGGAAAGTAGTAAAGTCGGACGGGGCCGACTATATGATACCCTTCACCACTATGGGTATATGAAACAGGTCTATTGACATGAAATTGGATGAAATAAAATATGTGATATTTATCTAAATGTGAATCTACCTAGATCTATCCATAAAAATGTCATTCTTTTGTTACAATGGGACAAAAGTATGTAAATCGACTTCAAACAAATATAAATAGGTTGGGCTATATCTGTACTTCTAGAAAACGCAACTACGTAATTCTATGCTCAATTTTGTAAGTTGTGCAAAATTTGATGTCAATCTGACTAACATGAGGATTTTGGTGCCCAATTTACTTGAAATCGGACGAAAATATATATGGAAGCTTTATCCAAATATTAAGCGATTTCAAACAAACTTGTCACAGGTTAGGTTATACTAATTTCAGAACGTTTTGTTCCTATTGGTTCCTTGGTGCGTCAATTACTTAAAATCAATCTATAATAAAAGGGAGCTATACCTAAATCTAGGCCGATTTTCACGAAACAAGGCAGACATCACTCTAGGCTCAATTCTGTACGTTATGCCAAATTTCGTGCAAATCGGAGGATATATGGAGACTTTGGTGCACCATTTACATGGAATCGGACGAAACTATATATGGGAGCTTTATCTAAATCAGGACCGATTTTCTCAAAACTTGGCAGACATAACTCTAGGCTCAATTCAGTACGTTTTGCCAAATTTCCTGCAAATCGAAGGATATATAGGGACTTTGGTGCACCATTTACATAAAATCGGACGAAACTATATATGGGAGCTATATCTAAATAATGACCGATTTTCTCGAAACTTGGCAGACATCACTGTTGGCTCAATTCAGTACGTTATGCCAAATTTCGTGCAAATCGAAGGATATATAGGAACTTTGGTGCACCATTTACATAAAATCGGACGAAACTATATATGGGAGCTATATCTAACTAAGGACCGATTTTCCCGAAACTTGGCAGACATCACTCTAGGCTCAACTTAGTACGTTATGCCAAATTTCGTGAAAATCGAAAGATATATAGGGACTTTGGGGAACCATTTACATGAAATCGGACGAAACTATATATGGGAGCTTTATCTAAATCTGGACCGATTTTCTCGAAACTTGGCAGACATCACTCTAGGCTCAATTCAGTACGTTATGCCAAATTTCCTGCAAATCGAAGGATATATAGCGACTTTGGTGCACCATTTACATGAAATCGGGCGAAACTATATATGGGAGCTAGATCTAAATCTCGACCGATATTCTCGAAACTTGGCAGACATCACTCTCGGCTTAATTCAATACGTTATGCTAAATTACGTGCACATCGAAAGATATATAGGGACTTTGGGGCACCATTTACATGAAATCGGACGAAACTATATATGGGAGCTATATCTAAATCTTGACTGATTTTCACGAAACTTGGCAGACATCATTCTAGACCTAAATGATTAGGCTGTACCAAATTTCGTGCAAATCGAAAGATATATAGGGACCGTTTACATTAAATCGGTTAAATATATATATGGGAGCTATATCTAAATCTGAACCGATTTTTTCCAATTTCAATAGGGTTCGTCCTTGGGCCAAACAAATGAGCTGTGCCAAATTTCATCCAATTCGGATCATAAATGCGACCTGTACTTTGCTCACAAAAATACATGCATAATCGGACATGCATAAATCGACTTAGAAAGTGATTCTATGCATATTCTCAAAAGGAACCATGTGTCTATCTCGTTTCCTTCTGCCTGTTACAAACATATGCACAAAGACATAATACCCTGTACCACAGTGTGGTGAAGGGTATAAAAATCGATAATTCAAAAAACATTTCGATTTAATTAAAAAATTAATTTTTTTTATTTTCAGATATCTTCATTCTTCTATTTGTTTTTCGCAACAATTTAACCGTAATTCAATGTGATTTGACAAGTATGCAAGAAAACAAATGTGTTTGTGAAGAAATTCGCGAATTACAACAAATAGGAATTAATTTAATTCATATTTGAAATACAAGATTTAAAACCGCTATAACTTTTATGCGCAGCATCCGAATTTGTGAACGCGTACATATTTCGAATCAGTATATTTTTCTTAACCTATGCACAAGAAATCATGAATGTGATCGCAAAAAAGTTTTTAAATTTTTTTAATGGAATTTTAAAAGAATTTTGTAATTTCCCATATGTATAGGGACTTTGGTGCACCATTTAGCTTATCTAAATCTTAACAATTGTCACAAATCATCGCACACATCATTCTACACTCAATTCAGTACCATATGCAAAATTTCGTGCAAATCAAAAGATATATTGGGTCTTTGCTGCACTATTTACTAAATCTGAACCGATTTCCAAGAAACTAACCGCACATCACTCTAGACTTAATTCCGTACTCTGCGTTAAATTTCGCGCGAATCGAAACATATATAAAGACTTTGGTACACCATTTACATAAAATCAGACGAAAATATAAATGGAAGCTATATCTAAATCTGAACCGATTTTCACGAAACTCAACAAACATCATTCTGCACTTAATTCAGTACGCTATGCCAAATTTCGTGCAAATCTAAAGATATATAGGTACTGTGGTGCACCAGTTACCTTAAATCCGACGAAAATATATGGGGGAGCTATATCTGAATCTGAACGGATTTTCATTTCTGAATCTGAACGGATTTTTTAATTTAGTATGCTATGCCAAATTTCGTGGAAATCGAAGCATATGTAGGTACTTTGGTGCAACATTCATATTAAATCGAACGAAAATATATATGGGTGCTATATCTAAATCTGAACCGATTTGTTCCAATTTCAATATGGTTCGTCCTTATTCCAAAGAAATCAGCTGTGCCACATTTTATCCAAATTGGATTGTAAATGCGACCTGTACTTTGTTTACAATTTAACACCAACAGTCGAACAAACGTACGGACATGCATAAATCGACTCAGAAAGTGATTCTATTCATATTCTCAAAAGGAACCATGGGTCTATCTCGATTCCATTTTTGCCTGTTACAAACATATCCACAAAGACATAATACCCTGTACCACAGTGTGGTGAAGGGTATAAAAACCAACAACAACCATTGTCTCTTTTACCCAAAATTAATTTGAAATTCAATCAAATTTAATTTATTTAAAAATTCAATTTGCCACTAATACTCCATGGTGCTGTAGCTGAACAACCATTAGGGAATTATGATGCAGTTGTGCACCAAACACTCCAACTAATAAACACATTTCCAATGCGTCGCTAAATATGACGGACCACAAAATGTTATTTGAACTATTTGACAGTAATTATCCAATTTAATTTGGGATTATTTTTAATATTTGTTTATTTATTTGTTGGCCATTATTTTGCAATTATGACTTATGGCGGAGTGCTTGCGACCACATTTGATGAAACAACAAATGCATATGTGCATTAATCAATAATAGTGTTTGTTTTATTGTTGTTGTTTTGTATGTGCCAAATATATGTACGTATATGTGGTTACAGTTCAAATAAATATGCAAATAATTATGACCGCTATTCAATTTGTTAAATATTCTAAAATATATATATTTTATTTATGTTGTTTATTATACGAAAGTAATCCTGCAAAAATGAACCAGTAAGGAAAGTAGTAAAGTCGGACTGGGCCGAATATATGATACCCTACCTATGGCTGCATCTGCACAAATTTCAACAAAACATGATAACGTCATCCAAGTCTCAATTTCATACGTTGTGTAAAATTTCGTGTTAATCGGATAAACGTTAGGAGTTTGGTGCTCCATTTAGGTAAAATCGGACAAATATATATGTATATCTGGGAGCTATATCGAAATTTGAACAGATTTTTCCGAAACTTACCACACATCATTTCAGATTCAATTCAGTACGCTATGTCAAATTTCGTGCAAATCGAAGGATATAAAGGGACTTGGGTGCACTATTTACCTAAAATCGGACGAAAATATATATGGGAGCTATATCTAAACCTGAACCATTTTTCACGAATTTTAACACATCTTTCTTGAAATAATTCAGTTCGCTATGCCAAGTTTGTATAAACCGAAATATATAAGGACATTGGTGCACCATTTACATAAAATCGGACGAAATTATCTATGGGAGCTATATCCAAATCTTAACCTATTTCCACGAAACTTAGCATACATTATTCCAGACTTAATTCAGTACGCTGTGCCAAATTTCGTGTAAATCGAAACATCGGACGAAAATATATATGGGAGCTATATCTAAATCTAAATCGATTTTTCCAAATTTCAATAGGGTTCGTCCTTGGGCCAAAGACATGAGCTGCGCCAAATTTTATCACCATGTGTCTATCGCATTTTCGTTTACCTGTTACAAACATATGCACAAAGACATAATGATGCATATTTTGTTCCTATATTTCATTAGTTGCACATTGACAAGATTATTTTATGATTTTGAACTTCGTCCTCCCTCCCTATATCTACAAACAGCAATCCTTAAGTTTTTATTACATTATTCTTTACTGGCTGTTTTATAATGACTTCATGAAAAAACCTAGAAAAATGAAAATCGGAAAAATAATGACGAAAACATATGTTGGATATCTTCCTGGAAGATGTTAATCTCTATCTTCTGCTCAATTGAATTTCATTTCAATGCTATTCATGCTGAAATGAACATTGAAACACACACAAACATAAAATCGGTTATTATTTTTTTATACCAGACATTTCCCTGTCTACTTCCCCCAGTATGCACATTTGGTTCATCCACAAAAGAAGGAGTTGTTGTTAATTTGACATGTGGGTCTTCCACTTATCCATAGTTGTAGTACATCATTTGCAGAATTGCTCCTGAACATTTTTTACAAATTTACAATCACAAACAAAAAACGTAATTTTATAGGAAATTCGGTCAGATGGATGGATGAATGATGATCACATACACACATAACATATTAATACCAATCGATATGACCACATGTATGTACGTATACATTTTTCATTTGATATTATTTAAAGAAGCACTTGAGTGCAGATGAAATATCCACTTCATTTTGTAAGTTGTTTTGCTGCGTTTCCCTCTTAATACCCTTCACCACACTGTGGTACAGGGTATTATGTCTTTGTGCATATGTTTGTAACGTGCAAAAGGAATCGAAATTCCTTTTGAGAATATGTATAGAATCACTTTCTAAGTCGATTTATGCATGTCCGTCTGTCTGTCCGTCCGTCCATCCGTCTGTCTGTCCATGTTAAATTGTGAACAAAGTACAGGTCGCATTTATTATTCGAATTGGATGAAATTTGGCACAGCTCATTCATTTGGCCCAAGGACGAACCCTATTGAAATTGGGAAAAATCGGTTCAGATTTAGATAAGCTCCCTTATATATTTTCGTCCGATTTAAGGTAAATGGTGTACCAAAGGCACGAAATTGAGCCTAGAATGATGTGTGCTATGTTTCGTGAAAATCGGTTCAGATTTAGATATAGCTCCCATATATATTTTCGTCCAATTTAAGGTAAATGGTGCAACAAAGTCCCTAAATATCTTTCGATTTGCACGAAATTTGGTATAGCTTACTGAAATAAGCCTAGAATAATGTGTGCTAAGTTTCTTGAAAAACGATTCAGATATAGATATAGCTCTCATATATATTTTCCTCCGATTTAAGGTAAATGGTGCACTAAATTCCCTATATATCTTTCGATTTGCACGAAATTTGGCACAGCGTACTGATTTAAGTCTAGAATGGCGTGTGTTAAATTTCCCATATATGTTTTCTTCCGATTTAAGGTAAATAGTGTGCCAAACGTCCCTATTTACCGTTCGATTTGCAGAAATTTGACATAGCGTACTGACTTAAGTCTAGAATGATGTGTGTTAATTTTCCTGAAAATGCAGATTTATATATCTGCCGATTTTAGCTAAATGGTGCACCAAACTACTCCGATTGACACGAAATTTTGCTCAACGTATTCAATTGAGACCAGATGGATTGCCCTTTTTATACCCTTCACCACACTGTTGTACAGGGTATTATGTCTTTGTGCATATGTTTGTAACAGGTAAAAATAATCGAGATAGACCCATGGTTCCTTTTGAGAATATGCATAGAATCACTTTCTGAGTCGATTTGTGCATGTCCGTCAGTCCGTCCGTCCGTTCGTCTGTCCATGTATTTTTGTTAACAAAGTACAGGTCGCATTTATGATCCGATTTGGACGATCCAAGGACGAACCCTATTGACATTGGGAAAAATCGGTTTAGATTTAGATAGAGTAACTTCGTGTAATGTGGACCACCATTTTTTTTTGATATTGTGGGCGTAACAATGGTAAAAAATAAAAACAAATTGTTTTCACAACATAGTAGATTTGTTGGCTAAATATATTCCAGTTCGAATAATATTTATATTTGTTTATAAAAATGTTATTACATTAAATTTCAAAAAACTCTAAACTGCGAATAAAAATAACTTGGCGGGTAATGTGGACCAGTATATGTGGGTAATGAGGATCAGTAAGTTAAAGGTAGGTTGTGGATTGGTTGTGATAAATTTCAATTTATTGCACTCTTGGGTAACAATGAATGCAAAAATATATGGGTTTATGTTTTGGAATAGTCCCCATTTAATGGTACCGCCCCATTTGTGGTATTTTGAAGGTCCTTGCTTCATTATCCAACCGAAGCACCTTTAATTTCGCATATCGAGTTTTCAGAGGACAGAATACCTACTCGCATATTAAATGCGCCTATGTTTCGAACTCGTCCTCATAAAAAAGGTCCCAATTTTTATAGTGGTCCACATTACCCGACATTGAATATTTTTAGTTAGAAATAATTATCGGCTTCAAAAATGAATAAAAATTAAAAATCGCCGATTGTAATTACAGCTAAACGAATATTTTTGTTGAAGAAAACAAGAAAAACCACATAACTTCTTTATATTCGAGGAAAACAAAGTGCTCGTCTATTTTGCAAAAACGTTCAATTATTGTGCTAAAAAATTTTCAAATCACACTTTTAAAATCAGAGCTATATTTTCTACTACTAAATTTTCAACTTTGCAATTATTTATTAAAAATCAAGTTTGATGTTTGTTTTCACTAATTAGGAAAACATTTATCAAGGCGGCATTGACATATTTCAAGCATTTTCTTAGATATTGGGGGGTAGTCCACATTAGACGCCCGGTACACATTACCCGAAGTTACTCTATAGCTCCCATATATATTTTCGTCCGATTTAAGGTAAATAGTGTACTAAAATCCCTATATATCTTCGAGTTGCACGAAACTTGAAATAGCGTAATGAATTAGGTCTAGAATGATGTCTGCTAAGTTTCGTGAAAATAGGTCCAGATTTAGATATAGCTCCCATATATATTATCGTCCGATTTAAGGTAAATAGTGTACCAAAGTACCTATATATTCTTCGATTTGCATGAAATTTGACATAGCGTAATGAATTAGCTCTAGAATGATGTGTGTTAAGTTTTCTGAAAATCGGTTCAGATTTAGATATAGCTCACATATATATCTTCGTCCGATTTAAGGTAAATGGTGTACCAAAGTCCCTATATATCTTTTGATTTGCACGAAACTTGACATAGCGTAATGAATTAGGTCTAGAATGATGTCTGCTAAGTTTCGTGAAAATCGGTTCAGATTTAGATATAGCTTCCATATATATTATCGTCCGATTTAAGGTAAATAGTGCATAAAAGTCCCTATATATCCTTCGATTTGCATGGAATTTGACATAGCGTAATGAATTACCTCTAGAATGATGTGTGTTAAGTTTCCTGAAAATCGGTTCAGATTTAGATATAGCCCCATATATATATATATATATATATATATTCGTCCGATTTAAGGTAAATGGTGTACCAAAGTCCCTATATATATTTTGATTTGCCCGAAATTTGGCATAGCGAAATTAATTGGGTCTAAAATGATATGTGTTAAGTTCCCTGCAAATCGGTTCTGATTTATATGTAGCTCCCATATATATTTTCGTCCGATTTAAGGTAAATGGTGTACCAAAGTCCTTATATATCTGTCGATTTGCACGAAATTTGGCATATCTTGAATTAAGTCTTGAATAGTACACGTTAAGTTTCGTGAAAATCGTTTTGGATTTACATATAGCTCCTATATAAACTTTCGTCCGATTTAATGTATATGGTGTACCAAAGTCCCAATGCATATTTCGATTTGCACAAAATTTGGCATAGTGTTCTGAAATGAGTCTGCAGTCATCTGTTGAATGTACCCAAAGTGGTGAAGGGTATCATATAGTCGGCGCTGCCCGACTTTACTACTTTCCTTACTGGTTTGTAATGGGTGCAGATGCGGACATAGCTTCCATATATATATATATATATATATATCGAATGGATGTCTGATTGATATTATCGAACAGTGTGTATCAAGTGTGCTATAAATCGATTTACCCAAATTTGTCCCATTGAAATTTAGCATAGGTTGCAGAAAAGCATGTATATGGATTGAAGTTAGTCGGTGCATTTATTGATAAAAATCAAATCAAAACAATTGTTTTTAATGGAATTAAAAAACACATGAGAATATACCCATATGTAGAATATACCAAAAGTTCCTTACTGGTTTTTATCTGCGTATTTGTTGTAGGTCAATAGGCATATTTTTCATTTTGACTTTATTTGCTTTCAGAAAGTAATGAAGCTATTCGATAATGTAAATATTCTATAAATGGAAATATCGAAATGTTGTGATATCTTTTCGAGTAAACATCAATTATTACAACTGCTGCGAATGATGATGTTCGATACAAACTTGCTTCACATAACATAAACAAATGTATATTATAAATAAAATATATCTAGGAAAAATATTTATCTATGTTGAGAATTATAAAGACGGATTTCGGTTGTGAATAGGATACATCTAGAGAGGGGTAGCGTTTTGAAAACATAAAAATGTGGTTATAATATCTGAAATAAATTGTTCGGCATAACTTCTTTGAAAAACTTTGAGACGCCCACTATTTCTATATCCTCTAATAAATTTCACTCTTGTATAAAGGGTGCTTATGGCACCCATTCTTCCAATAATTGATTTGCACGAAATTTGGCACAGCGTTCTGAATTGGGTCTGGAGTCATGTCTGCCAAGTTTCGTGGAAATCGGTTTAGATTTGGATATAGCTCACATAGATATTCTCGTCCGATTTTGAGATACAAATTTGAACAGTGAGGCATACCGAATCCAGTGTGCTATAAATCGATTTACATAAACTTGTCTAATTGTACGCATACGACTCTAAATTTGCCCGAATTGAATAAAATTTAGCATAGGTTGCAGAAAGGCATGTGTATAGATAAATATCACATATTTAAATTCGTTCAATTGTTAGAGAAACATATGTAGATTATATCCAAAGTGGTGAGGAGTATCATATAATCGGCAAAGCCCGACTTTACTATTTTTCTTACTGGTTTCAAAAGTAACTGTAGTAATTTGGTCTTTAAGTATTCCTTGAAGTACATTGACATTTTAACGAGTCACTATTTTAGTTTAATTCCATGTGTAATTGGAAACTTTATTTCAAACAACAATCAGTACACCTATGTTCGAGTGTATAACCAGTAAGCAAAGAAGTAAAGTCGGACGGGGCCGACAGATGAATCCTAACAGACGTCGCATTTTCAAAGGACCACTAAAATGAAATTGGATCCATAAACACTTCATTGTGCAACCGATACTAAAATTTTAATTTGGTTAGATATAGAAGATATATCTAAATCTGAACCGATTTCAGGAAACTTAACACACATCATTCTAGACGTAATTCATTACGCTAGAAAGATATTAATGGACTTTGGTGCACCATTTACATTAAATCGGACGAAAATATATATTAGAGCTATATCTAAATCTGGACCGATCTTCAGAATAATTAACACACATCATTCTAGAGATGATTCAGTACGCTGTGCCAAATTTCCTGCAAATCGAAACATATATAGGGACTTTGGTGCACCACTTACATTAAGTCGAACGAAAATATATATGATATATATCAACAAACATCATAAAAGACAAAATTCATTACGATATGCCAAATTTCGTGCAAATCGAAAGATATATAGGGACTTTGGTGCACGATTTACATAAAATCGGACGAAAATATATATGGGAGCCGATTTTCAGGAAACTTAGAACACATCGTTCTAGACGTAATTCATTACGCTGTATCAAATTTCGTGAAAATCGAAAGATATTAAGGGATCTTGGTGCACCATTTACATTAAATCGGACGAAAATATATATGGGAGCTATATCTAAATCTGAACCGATTTTCTCGATACTTGGCACACATCATTCTGGACCTAATTTAGTGCTCTGTGCCAAATTTCGTAATATTAAAGTAATATTAAATTAAATTTTATATTATATGTAACTGTACATATAGATTATTACTATGACACATACACAAGCACCCATAATCATTTCCATCACGACTACCTTTGATGTCACGCTGTCATAACAATTCATTTCCTTTATTTATTGTATAATTACACAAATACAACCATCGCATTTCAATTATTAAATTAAAATTAATAGTATTGTGTTGTACTGGCGCTCAGTAAATTAGCGAAAATTTTGTTGTTGTTATATTGGGTTTTTGCCATTGTTTACATTAATGCAATTTTTATACCAAATGTATGTTAATAATATTAATTTAATGTGTAATTACAACAAGTATACACATTTTCTCATTAAAATACATTTATTTCCATACACCCACACATACACGTACATGCGGGCCAATTAATTGCAAATTCAATGAGTGGCGTTATAGGTGTTGTGTTGTTGTCGCTGGGTTTTTAATATTTCTGTTTTATATCAATATTATTATTTACCGAAATGTATTTATTACTGAAACCGAAATTATGACCACAGCAAATAAGTTAATTTAACAAATGTATAACGAAATTTAAGCAAGCCAATTAATTCATTTTATAGTTAACTGTGTATGGTGTAAAATAATAATTACGTTATAATTCCTTGGGCCTCGTAAATAGATTTGAAATAAAATAATAATGGAATATTTTTTGAAGGGGCTAGAGTTTCAAATATTTTAGTGACGAAAGCAAAACTATATTCAATTAATATTTTGGAATCGAATTAATCCTTTTGTGATGTACATTACAAAAGTTTATTTTTAAACCCATCACCACACTGTGGTACAGGGTATTATGTCTTTGTGCATATGTTTGTAACAGCCAAAGGAAACGAGATAGACACATGGTTCCTTTTGAAAATATGCATAGAATCCCTTTTTAAGTCGATTTAGGCATGTATGTCTGTCCATGTTAAATTGTAAACCAGTAAGGAAAGTAGTAAAGTCGGACGGGGCCGACTATATGATACTTTTATTTTAAAAGCCACATTTTAACGTATATATTTCTACTTCTTCCATTGTAATATAATATTTAGTACTTATGATTACTAATTTCCAAAATTTTTTCACACATTCCCCTTCGTTTATCATTGACAAAGCTGCATAAAATTCCAGAGTTCTACCTCAAACTGTTCCGGGTTAACACTGGTTTTAGTACAACTTCCAAAAAAATATTTGAGTGCAACATTCTATTTATTACAGCTTAAGCTACATATTAAGTTTCACATATATATTCCTACTTGTTACATTTTAATATAATATTTAGTAGTTTTTAGTACTAACTTCCAAAATTTGTTCATACATTCCCCTTTCCTTATCATTTGGTATGCAAAGCTGCATACCAAATTTCAGAGTTCTACATCCAACCGTTCCGGTATAATACAGTATTGGTGCTTTTTCCAATTCGCTTGTCGTAGGCAACATTGCATACCAAATTTCAGAGTTCTATTTCCAACCGTTCCGGTGTAATACAGTTTTAGTACTTTTTAGTACCATTTTATTACTAATTTCCAAAAACTATTTTTGCACATCATTCTATTTGTAACAGCTTAAGATACATATCAAGGTTCAAACATGTATCTCTACCCATTCCATTCAATTTTAATATTTAGTACTTTTTAGCACCTCTTAGTACTAAATTCCAAAATTGTTTCACACATACCACTTCGTCATAGACAAAGCTACGTGCCAAATTTCAAAGTTATAATTCTAACCATTCCCGCGCAGTACAGTTTTTAGTACCTTTTAGTACGAATTTCCAAAAATCCGGTCTTATCACACGCCTACTCACTAAACCCCACCTACATGCCAAATTTCAAGTTTCTAGCTTTAGCCGTTTCGTCTGGGCGTTGATGATCAGTCAGTCACTTATAACGCAACTCTTTTATATATATAGATATACTAGCTGGACCGGTGGCACTTCGCTACCCCTACCAAAGGTCAAAAAAGTAAATCCAAAGGCCAAAAAAGTGAATTAGAATTTTTAAACTTATAGCATTATTGATATGAGAAAAAACCGTCACTCAAGTGGCAGTGCATTCCAACATCGCGCAAATATTTCAAATTTGAGGTATCAAAATATTGGGGTTTCTGGAGGAGTGTGGGAAAGAAAATAACATCCTTAAGTGTCCACGGTAATATATATAGTGAATAAATTTTCCAAAAGAACATCCAAGAAAGCGAGTAACATATTCCGACACGTGATTGTCACTACGTAGATTATAAATAAAGCGTGT
This sequence comes from Musca vetustissima, assembly GCF_032173495.1. Classification (NCBI taxonomy): domain Eukaryota; kingdom Metazoa; phylum Arthropoda; class Insecta; order Diptera; family Muscidae; genus Musca; species Musca vetustissima. The sequence goes on along the minus strand of NW_026884490.1, from coordinate 1,932 downwards.
TATGGTACTAAAAATAATAATAAAATTGACATTAAAATAATGCATAAAACGACGTAGATGGATGTTTTTGTTATCTTCCATCAAAGTAGAAGTATCCATTGAAAATCAGTAATAGGATCAGCGAATAAAAATTAAAGGTGTATCTAATTTTATCATATCCCGGTCTCCGATTTTTAACGTGGCTTCTAGATGATCAAACGATTTATAATTAAAATTCACACTATTCACTTCGGTGTATTTTAAGCCAAATACCATTTTTTCCAAAGTAAACATGTTTTCACAAACTGAAAAAAAAACAGAAAGGAAAGTAGTAAAGACGGACGGGGCCGACTATATGATACCCTTCACCACTTTGGCTATATTCTACATATGTATGCTAATAGACGTCGCGTTTTTTGCTATTTATCTATATCTGTACCGATTTCAGGGAAACTTGCCAGAGACTAATTTATATTACTTCAGTACGTTGTGTCAATCGGCCTAGCTATGGATCTTTTCACGAAGCCTACCAACATCATTCTAGACTTAATTCAGTAGCATATACCAAAATTCGTGCAAATCGAAATATATATAGGGACTTTGGTGCACCAATTACATAAAATCGGACGAAAATATATATGGACGCTATATCTAAATGTGAACCGATTCAGTACCTTGTGCCAAATTTCGTGCAAATCGAATGATTTTCAGAGACTTTTGTGCACCAATTGCTTAAAATTGGATGAAAATATATATGGTATTTATATCTAAATCTGAACCGATTTTCACAAAACTTTACACACATCATTCCAGACTTAATTCAGTACACTGTGCCAAAATTCGTGCCAATAAAATTATTTCCAGGGACTTTGGTGCACAAATTACCTAAAATCGGCCGAAACTATATATGGGAGCTATATCTAAATCTAAACCGATTTTCATGAAACTTAGCACACATTATTATAGACACAATTCAGTACGCTATGCCAAATTTCGTGCAAATCGAAAGATATATAAGTTCCTTGATGCACCAATTACCTTAAATCGGAGAAAATATATATGGGAGGTATATCTAAATCTGAAACGATTGTCATGAAATTTTGCACAGACTTAATTCAGTACGCTATACCAAAATTCGAGCAAACCAAACCATTTCCAGTGACTTTAGTGCACTATTTACCTAAAATCGGACGAAACTATATATTGGAGCTATATCTAAATCTGGACCGATTTTCACGAAACTTGGCAGACATCATTCTAGACCTAAATGATTAGACTATACCAAATTTCGTGCAAATCGAAAGATATATAGGGACCGTTTACATTTAATCGGTTAAATATATATGGGAGCTATATCTAAATCTGAATGCGACCTGTACTTTGTTTACAATTTAACATGGACAGACAGGCAGACGGACGGACGGACATGCATAAATCGACTTTGAAAGTGATTCTATGCATATTCTCAAAAGGAACCATGTGTCTATCTCGGAACGGAAGGAACATTGACATGAAATTGAACGAACTTAAATATGTGAAATTTATCTATATCTCTACCGATTAACATCAATCCCTGCATATGTTATTCTGCAACCTATGCTAAATTTTGTAAATTGATTTAAAGCAAACTTGACACACGCTATTTGGTATGTTGCTCGGTTTAAAATTTAATCTCAATCAAAGATCCATTGATTACATGGTGTACATTTACCAAGAACCGAATTCAGGGAAACTTACCAGAGATTAATTTATGTCGGAAGCTACATCTAAATCTGAACAGATTTTCACGAAACTTTGCTAGACTATTCTAGACTTAATTCAGTACGCTATGCCAAAATCTATCTAAATCTGCATCGATTTTCACGAAACTTAGCACACATCATTCTAGACTTAATTCAGTACACTATGCCAAAATTCATGCGAATCGAAAGATATATCGACTGGACGAAAATA
>NW_026884489.1:0-5505 GCF_032173495.1 Musca vetustissima | reverse complement strand
CTATATATAAGTCTGACCCGATTTTCTCGAAATTTAGCACACATCATTCTGGACCTAACTCAGTACTATGTGTCAAATTTCGTGCAAAGCGAAATATATATAGGGACTTTGGTGCACGATTTACCTTAAATCGGACGAAACTATATATGGGAGCTATATCTAAATCTGAACCGATCGTCTCAAAACTTGGCACACATCATTCTGGACCTAATTCAGTACTCTATGCCAAATTTCGTGCAAATCGAAAGATATATGTGGACTTTGGTGCACCATTTACATTAAATCGGATGAAAATATATATGGGAGCTATATCTAAATCTGAACCGATTTTCTCGAAACGTGGCACACATCATTCTGCACCTAATTCGGTACTCTGTGCCAAATTTGGTGCAAATCGAAATATATAGAGGGACCTTGGTGCCCCATTTACCTCAAATCGAACGAAAATATATATATATATATATATATATGGGAGCTATATCTAAATCTGAACAGATTTTCTTCAATTAATGGGGTTCAAATTTCTTCCAAATCGGATCATAAATGCGACTTGTATTTTGTTTACAATTTAACATCTACAGACGGACAGACAGCCAAATGGACATGCATAAATCGACTCAGAAAGTGATTCTATGCATATTCTCAAAAGAAACCATGTGTCTATCTCGTTTCCTTCTGGCTGTTACAAACATATACACAAAGACATTATACCCTGTACCACAGTGTGGTGAAGGGTATAATAAGCGTGATTATAATACAGGGTATATACCAAAAAGTAAACCTATACAGACAATTTATAGAAGCGATTGTAGTAAACATCAAGACACTAAAATACTATATATTGGCAACTTTAATTGGGAATAGTTCCAAAAATCTCAAAAACCTAAAAGTGAATCGATATTTATAACCCATGGTAGGTTGGGAAACGTGCAATTTAGAGATTAAAATTATATGAGCCTCATATATAGGCTCATATATGAGGCTCATAGGCTGTGGTGGAAATATTTGGAATGAAAATCACATGCCCGAGCCTGACCTTTTAGTTCTGTATTTCGAAACTCTCAGAAGGTAGTATGATTACAATTGGTGAACAGAAATGAGAAAACAGTATTAGAATAATGTATAAACTGCCAATTTTGGGGAATATCCCAGAATAGGTTTATATTTGAATAACTCCAACACGCGTAGCAAATGGATTAACTACTTTAATATAGACCGGTAAGGAAAGCTCAAAAGTCGGACGGGAAAGTTCAAAAGTCGGATGGGTACATACAAGAGATTCTCAAGTGTATAATATCCTGTAGATAGAGTAAAGATAGCATCTTTGGATAACCCCTTAAATTTAAATCGGATGAAATTAACTGTGTGAACTACATAGATATTTGAGCTAATTTAAAACAACTCATGCACATACCATACTGAAATTTATTTCATACTATTGGAAAATTATATGTCAATCGGACAGAATTGGGATCTTTAATGTACCATTGTATGAATTGAATGTATGAATTCAAGCAAAATTGTGTATGCGAGCTATTTGTAAATCTGGACGTGTTTGAGCAACCGTGGCATCCAACATTTTGTATGATACAGCACAGTCCGCTGTTCAAAATTTATCTCGACCAATTTCAACAAAACTACGCATATATGAATCTGCATCTACTGCAGTATGCTGTTCAAAATTTTGTATCAATTGGACAAATAATGGGAGCTTGGTGCACCATTCAGTTAAAATCGAAAAAAATATATATCTTAATCTGGACCGGTTTTCTCCAATTTCAATAGGGTTGTCCATGGACCAAATAAGAGACCAGTGCCCAATTTCATCCAATTCGGATCATAAATGTAACCTGTACTTTGTTAACAATTTAACATAGACAGACAGACGGACGGACATTCATAAATCGACTCAGAAAGTGATTCTATGCATATACTCAAACGGAACCATGTGTGTATCCCGTTTCCTTTTGCCTGTTACAAACATATGCACAAAGACCACAGTGTGGTGAAGGGTATAAATATATATAGAGGACATTCGTAAATCTGAACCGATTTTTTCCACTTTCAATAGGGATCGTCCTTGGGCCAAATAAGTGACCTATGCCAAATTTCATCCAATTCGGACGATATATACGACCTTTATTTTGTTTACAATATGATTTGGGACATGCATGTCCGTCCGTCGGTCTGCCCATGTTAATTTTAAATAAAGTACATGTCTCATTTATGATCCTATAGACTCGATTGAGACAACATCTTGCATATAGTACCAAATTGAGTCTAGAATGACATGTATTAAATTTTGCTCAAAAGATCAACATAGCTATTCCCGTGTCATAATTTTGGAAATAAAATTTTTGGGAAAGGACTTGGCTGATTTCAATAACATTTTGTATTTAAATTCTGCAAGTTTTTTAGAGCCTATAGTGGAATTTATCTTAAACATATATTGGTTATATCTTCCACCATAAAGTAGAATTTGCAACACGTGGTAATATTATTATTCATGGTCAGAGTTAAATAATATCTCGATTTTTATACCCTCCACCATAGTATGGAGGGTATATTAGTTTTGTTTTTCTGTTTGTAACGCATCGAAATAATAATTTCCAACCCTATAAAGTATATATATTCTTGATCTGCGTAAAATTCTATGACGATTTAAACATGTCCGTCTGTCTGTTGTAATAACTCTAGCGTCTAAACGAATTGAGATAGATCGCCAAAATTTTGCATAGAGTCGTCTTTTGTCTGCAGGCAGGTCAAGTTCGATGATGGGCTACAACGGTCCACTTTTAGGCATAGCTCCCATATAATGGTACCCCCCAAATGTCGGTATTTTGGGGGTTTTGATCGTATTTTTCCGCCTAATTAGCTGTAATTTAGTATTTTGAATTTTCTAAACGGAGTTGGGTCTAGAACCAATATTTCGATGATGCACATTTTCACCGTTTCAAGGTGTATACACCCTCATTAGCCATAAGGCTGCGGCAAATATCCGTTGGTCCGACTGTCTGTCTGTAACTTTTGAAAGGGAGTTACTGATTTCATCCAAACTTTGATCGTACTTTTTTCTTCCAAACTTAAATCAAGTTCGAAGTTGGGGAATATCGGTCCACTCCCTCTCGTATCTATTAAAAATGTGTATATCTTATATGAAGCGAATGGAGTAACCATCAGTCCACTTCTCCACAATTTTCGATATGTGGATATCCTTGCGTTCAAAATCTTCTTAGAAACAAAATCTTTAAAAATATGTTTTATTTTACAACGTTTTAAATAATGAAACTGTAACTGAAAGTAAACTTGTAACATATCTTATATTCCCCGGCAAACACACACATACATATTTCATAGAATAATGAGGATATAAATGCTTATAATGTATTGTCTAGAGACAGATTTTTTATTAGCTAATAGGAAGGTTTCCGATATAAATAACTTAGGGGTATTAAATTCGTTCATAAATATATTCTGTCGAATGCCGAAAATGTATACAGATTTTAAAAATGTGTAAAAACGAGAGATGTCGAATAGCCTCACAAGAAATACGATGAAAGCAGTAACGCGAGAATGAAATGAAATTGGAAAAAATGAACTGAGCTTCAGTCGTAAAACCATGAATACCCCTATTACATATTTCCAAACTGCAAAGAAATTAAAAAAAAGAACATATTTTCCTTTGTTACTCGGTTTAAGTTCTGTAGGGGCGCATGTAGATAAGTGGTTGAATTTTGTTATTTTATTTTTTATTGGCCCCCAATATTTGAAGTTCGCCCACCTCTGACCTGGCAATCAGAAGCTCTTCTGTAAAATAATAATTTTTGTTACATGGGCTCTGTAAGATGAGAGGTGGAATGTTATATTGTTAATATTCTATTTTTAGAATAATGTGTAGTAAAGCTCTTTATTACAGTGATGCTTCCTCTTCCCTCTTTCTATATTGATCTTGTAAACTGTTATACTAGTTTACCTGATAGCGCAGTTAAACAAACCTTCGCCTAAGACTGGCTTGGGTCAGTGGTAGCATTGTGAATTACCGTTCGGGAGGTCGCAGGTTCAACCCCGCTGTGATTGATTTCTAATATTATTTTTTTTATTTCTTTTTTTTGCCTTTTTATTTTGTTTATGCATTTTTTGTTTCGCCAGCAATTTGCTGGGCAGAAATCTTTTGTTTTGAGGGTTTGTGGAATTTATCTCTGTAAACAACTACATGTTGTTAACATAGAGGAAATGAAAGTTGTCACAATTTCCCCTTAGCGAAAGTGGTGAAAATTTATGATGATCATACTTTCTCTTTCTTCTACCAACACCAATTAATTACCATGTATTTTTGATGTATGTACATCGTAACGATGAAGAAGCCATATTAATTTTTGAATTTCGAGTTAGTATTGGTGATTCAGCCATTTGACCTTTATTTTAACCGAGATAATAAATGGTAGTGAACGAGGAGACATATTGGTCTTTTTGATTGAAATTTGTCACCGTCACCACGCTTCGTATAACCCTGAAGTTTTCTTTGAAGTGCAATTTTGCTGTTTTTTGTCCTGGCAAAAGGATATTTTTTTTTAGTGCCAGAGATTGGATTTTTTTAATCCTGTCCTGCACATTTTTCCTCGGATTTTGCCGTTTCCCTGATTTTTAAATTCTGGCGATTTTTGTTTGGAAATTACTGGATTTTTATTTGGGTATTTTTTATATTACTTGCTGTTGAGTACATCATAACTGGTAAGAATGAAGAAAATGTCATAAGTTGGTTTGTTAGGTGATTGCTAATAGTTCGTGTGTTTGTCCATTTCCATTGTTCTTAGATTTCCTTTCCCCGGCACATAAGGAAAAAAAGCCAAACCCCCCCCTCAAGTCCACGAGCTGTTTCCTCTAGAAGAGAGATTGCAAAATTTGTGGTTTTCAGTGACTACCGAAATCTCCAGTAGAGCTGTAGTTTAGTTGTGCAAACAAGTGCGAAGTGGAATAAAGAATTACTTGTGTTACAAGAAAGAAAATAAAATTTCACTTAATGGTGCTGAAAAAAATCAATCACGGAAAAAAAGAAATTCAAGCAAGACTTGAAAAATTAGTTTAAATCATTAAAAAAAAGTTCTATAAGATCAACAAATAAGAAAATCATTTTGATAAGTATTGTTGTCTCGAAAACCTAAGCACAAAACCTATAGAAACAATTGAAAGTGAAACAAATAGAAACGATGTAAAATTACGTGTGTTTGTGTGTACGATCGGATGAGTCGTCAAACAAAAAGAGCATAGAATATAAAAAAGTTAACAACAAAAATTCTAAAGATTATCAATTATTAAAAAAAGAAACCACAAAAGAGTCATAATTAACAAAGTTCATCTATTAGTAACTGGCATACGGACCACACGAAATAAAAATTTCCATAATAATTAAATTTCAAGAGAAGTTGCGGAGATTTTTGTGACCTCCACCATCCCCCTCCTGAAAGGCCTTTCATCGTGGGAGCACCGCAATTCAACGTAAGTCAT
>NW_026884488.1:0-56441 GCF_032173495.1 Musca vetustissima | reverse complement strand
ACGTAACAGCGACATGGTCAACTATGAAAAAAGGAAGAAATCATACGGAAGGAAACACAGAAGTTTGTAATAGTTAATACTCTAAAGATATCTGCTAGATAATTGTTATTTTTTTCCTTTTTGAAGGCAAAGTTAAAAGTTGTATCCAATTGGAAATTTTAAGGGGATTAGTTTGATAATGCAGGATATCTAATATAATACCACATAAAAACTCAATATCGTTTATGTTGTTTTAAGTAAGAAATACGGTAAATTGGATTTATCGAATTAATTTCAAATTGATACAACTCATATTTGGTATTTAAAACGAGATCATTTGAATTTTAAAGACTAAACCATATTCTCATTGTCGTAGCTCCATATAAAGAAATGACATGTTCTATATCAGATTTAAGTCGCATTTTAAACTTCCATTTAGCCACTTCCTATGCAGATCAAACATGTTTCTCAGATTTTTTGAGTGTGAACATCCTTTTGCAGAAATGTTTACGTCAAAATCTCTATAGTGTCTGTTTTCTGGTTCTGCAGATCAAACCTGTGTTCCATCTTTTTGGGGTGGCTTTATTTGGGTCTTTGGAGGTTCAGAAATATTTTTTGGCGGAAACGTTTTGATATAGTTATGTGCTTCGGCTTAACATTTGGGGTGTGATCGTCCTTTTTCAGAAAATTGTATATACGTCAACATTTTTACAGTGGCTTTATTCGGGTCTTTGGAGGTTCAGAAATATTTTTTTTTGGCGGAACTGTTTTGATATAGTTATGTGCTTCGGCTTAACCGATATACATAGGTATTTTGCAAATTTAATGCATAACGTGACCAACGTGGTTTGAATTTGTCATTGCGATTTCTTGAAGGGTGGCATACATGTTAGCATAACAATTTCTCCCATTGACGATATTTTGAACATTTGTGGCGCATTTTCGCATCGAATGACTGTAATTCAGAATCTGTGTAAATAAAATAATTAATCCCAGACATTAGTGAATGTCGGTCTACTTTTTTAATAGCCATCCACTAGAAAGCTCGGTACGTTAATGTAGGTAACACAATATTCTATCCTGTGTGTCTGCAATTTGGAATTTAATTTTCTCAAAGCATAAACAATTTACTTGCCATAATCACTATTTACAATGACAAAGTCATCATATAAATGTCCACACTTTTTTAAGGATCATCACAGATCCTCCATCTAGGGTCAAAATTATCAATGATTGCTATTATGTTATCAGCTTCTCACCAGACACGATAGATGTATGCCAAAATAGATTACAAAAGCAAGAAAGATGTTCATAGATTATGAGACACGGGTATTAACTATTTTATGTGTATATAACTTGTAACCATTAGAATTAGCTCCGAACCTCCTTTGCCTTTTATCCGAAAGCCGCTTTTGGCACATTTTTTAATAGCCATCCACTAGAAAGCTCGGTTTGTTAATGTTTTTTGAAACAAATCAAACCCAAACCTTTAAATACCTCAATATAAGAAAAAAACCAGTAAGGAAAGTAGTAAAGTCGGACTGGGCCGACTATATGATACCCTTCACCACTTTGGGGACATTCTACATATGTAACTTTACAGATGTCAACTTTTCGAAGGAACATTGATTTCATACTTTTTAAATAGACGTTAAGCTAACTTTACGCACGCAATTTGGTATGCTTCACTGTTTAAAATGTTATATCAATCAAGCACGCATTGATTATTTGGTTTACAATCAACATGAATTTATACTAATTTCAGTACGTTTTGCCAATCGGCCTAGCTATGTGTCTTTAGTACACCACTTACTTAAAATCGGACGAAAGTATATATAGGAGCTATATGCAAATCTGAACAAATTTCAAGAAAACTTGACACACACAAGGTTATAGTAACTTCAGTACATTGTACAAAATTGTGTGCGGGTCGGCCAATCTTTGGTTCTTTAGTGCACAATTTACATTAAATCAGACGAAAATATATACGGGAGCTATATCTAAATCTGAACCGATTTTCGCAAAACTTAGCACACATCATTCTATGCTTAATTTAGTACACTGTGCCAAATTTCATGCAAATCGAAGGGAATATAGGAACTTTGATGCACCATTTACATAGAATCGGAAAAAACTATAGGGACTTTGGTGCCCCATTTACTTTAAATCGGACGAAAATATATATGGGAGCTATATCTACATCTGAACCGATTTTCTCGAAACTTTGCACACATCATTCTGGACCTAATTCAGTACTCTATTCCCAATTTCGTGCAAATCGAATGATATATAGGGACTTTGGTGCACCAGTTACCTAAAATCGGACGACCCTATATATGGGAGCTATATCTAAATCTGAACCGATTTTCGCAAAACTTAGCACACATCATTCTGCGCCTAATTCAGTACTTTGTGCCAAATTTCATGAAAATCGAATGATATATAGGGACTTTGGAGCACCATTTACCTAAAATCGGACGACCCTATATATGGGAGCTATATCTAAATCTGAACTGATTTTGTCGAAACTTGGCACACATCATTCTGCGCCTAATTCAGTACTCTGTGCCAAATTTCATGCAAATCGAAAGATATAGAGGGACTTTGGTGCCCCATTTACCTTAAATGGGAGCTATATCTAAATCTGGACCGATTTTTCCAATTTCAATAGGGTTCGTCCTTGGGCCAAACAAATGAGCTGTGCCAAATTTCATGCAATTCGGATCAAAAATGCGACCTGTACTTTGTTTACAATTTAACAAGGACAGACGGGCAGACGGAAGGACGCACGGACGGACATGCATAAATCGACTTAGAAAGTGATTCTATGCATATTCTCAAAAGGAACTATGTGTCTATATCGATTCCTTTTACCTGTTACAAACATATGCACAACGACGTAATACCCTGTACCACAGTGTGGTGAAGGGTATAAAAATGGAAAATAAACGACTCATATAGCTCCCATATATAGTTTCGTCCGATTTTCGGTAAATTGTTCACCAAACACTCTAGGTTTGTCCGATTGAGACTAAATTTTGCATAGCGTACAGAATTGGGTCTTAAATACAGGGTGTTAAGTTACATTAGAATCGGATCAGATATAGCTATAGCTGCCACTCTGCACCTGTTTTATATAAAATGGTACAGCGTAGACCCCAAGTCTGACCGATTGACATGCAATTTTGCAGTGATTTAAAAATTATATGTTTATGAGTTGGTACAATATCTATGTATATTGCATATTTAATTTCGTCCGATTCCATGTCAATGAGCCTCTTAAGATGCTATAAGTCAGGATGCTATATGTTGACAGGGTATTGTACATCTGTATCTCTGTATGTATCCAAAATTATGAAGGGTATAATACAATCGAGTTTTTGTTAGGGCGAAGATCTATGAATTATTTTATTTGGATCTCAAAAATAACATGTAATTATATCAAAAAAAAACATAACGGTTGTTCTTCATGCACTTTAGAGTTACCAGCAAACAATTTATCGTGCCATAAGTCGTAATATACTCGACCAAAGCTTTCATTCCCATAAGGAGTTTTCCATGCCCGAAATTAAATCTCCGATTTAATGGCACTGTGTAATCAATTATATTGCCAGTCGTACTACATACATCGATAGTAAGTTTAAACCTTCCGTGCAAACCAAAAATATCTTAGATTTTTGGCCGGCAGCACTTGGTTCGCAGATAAGAAGAGCGATAGGTCGGTTTTTGGCCAGCTATGGTATGTCAGTATTGAGAAATATTCAGGCCTGTCCTGAGAAGTGCAAATGAGTATATCCTCATGATACCGGAGGACCATCTACACGATGCGTCGGAGATCCATCCCAAACTTCAGCATAGCTAGCTAACGGCTTCCCAGTAGCACTTAGTTCGCAAATAAGAAAACTCATGGTGGGTAGAAATCGGCGTGTCAGGAACGACCTGCTTGTTCTAGAGTGAAAGTTCCAAACATATAAAAAGACAGTCACTAAAACAAGAAGCTTATCCCTTCTATTGCCGCTGGAACCCGGCAGCCGACCAGACAAGCCAGAATAAGTTTGGCTCAATAACGTTCAGTCTGAGGGAGTTATCTCAAGTCACGGATTAATGACAAAATTATCAGAATTTAAGTGGAGCATGTGGTACAGGGCCGCGCACCACGATGCATTTCATTAAATTACCCCGGCAAGTCAACACAACTCATCTCCAAAAGATCTGTGGCTGCAGCCAATGAAAATTAACTGTTTTACTAAAATTGGAAGCATATGCAGAACTTAGGTGAATCTGGAAAAGAAACTAAAAGTAGATATACAACTGCCACAACAACATCTAATAGATGTCTTAAATAGTATTTCGAGAGTCGTAGAGTTTAGAAATGCAAGTTTTCGAAACCACCAAAAATGACCTTCATTTCGGATATTACTAGGTAACCTCTTTCTTCACTACCATTCCACCATTTTAAGCACTATTTTGTAATTTTCTTTACAGCTTTCCCACTCACATACGTACCAATTGCAATTCTGTTCACACGAATTTTTCCATAAACATAAGATTTAACCCCATTACCCTAAAAACCGCTTTTGTTGACTATGTGGATTGACGACAACAAAGTTAGCAAGTTTGTAGGACTTTCTGATTCCGAGATTGTGTCTTTAAATATGAAGATATATTGATACCTGTTATTGTATCTACTGCAGGACCTGCAATGTTGTCAATTGACAATATTAGGTAACTCGTCTACATCGAAAAAACGTACGTCCTGTTTCGTCTTCCAATGATGTTGGTTTTGAACGACTCAGATCTGTTTAAGAATGTAACAATTAGTTAATTAAGGATGTTATATAATATAAGAATGTTATATTTTCACTTTGCTTGAACTAATTTGCTAAAAGTGTGAAATAACCTATTTTGAAAAGCGACACGATTTCCATCATATTTGAAAGAAACCTAAAATATATGGATGCCAATTGATTTTTCATTTCATTATGATTTATATATCGATGACTAAATTTAGGTCGTTACTAGTTAAATATTCGGCCACTCATTACATTTCTCAACAATTCTTGACCTTTCCTCCACTTAACAATAATTTGATTTTAGTTACAACGTGGCTACTAGTTTTCGCAACCTTACCTTAGCTGCAATAAACTAAGTCATTATTGCACACCGTACATACAATACCAATATGTGTGTAACCTTAAAACTTAATATTTGTACTTGAATAGTAACATAAAGTTATTCTAAATACATATAGACAATCACATGCACACACACGCACACACAGTCTATCCCAAAAGACACCACAGACAAATAACCATTTGTATGTTTTTATAATACCTTACAAACAAAAGGACGTATTGCACAGACACACACACAAACCAGAACTGCTAAAATAACAAATGATAGACAAAAACACACACAAGGACTCAAGTGGTAGAAGAAGAATAAGCACAAGATTTCTTCACATGCAATGTGGTAGGGGACAGAGAGAAGAAGAGAGTGAGTTGGAAAAAACGGGCAAAAGTTTTTAATTAAAATTTTACGCACGTTTTAACAACAAGTAAATTCTCTACAAAACAAAGCCTCATACTTCTTTGTCAGCGTTCGGAACACATACACAAATGCTCATTCTACACACATACAACCATTCATATATATATATATATATATATGCTTTCCATAAAACAATCACGTACATTTATATGAATGTAAGTAAGAAATACACTACACTGTCTATGGCAATGTCAGCTAGCTTAAGTATGTATGAATGTGTGCTTGTGTGTGTGTAACATGAGTATAAAGTTGTTATACACCAAAGTTGTATAAACAAATACATTCGTACACACACTGACACACATCGTTCGCTGGTATAACATCGTCTAACTGCAACTATCCAGCTAAGTGTGCGTGTTGTGTTTCCTTTTTCTCTGAGTGTGTGTGTGTGTAGTACATGCAACTATTCGAGGTTCGGTAAGCACTGAGAGTCCTTCTATGCATTAGGTAAACAAATCCTTAAGAGAGTAATATAAACACATACAAACGCAGTCAAACAAACAACGGAATACACACACATGTGTATTTAGGCTGCATCACCTAAGGATGCATGTTAAGTTGCATTGTGGCTGTAGTACAGGGTTAGCCAACAATACATATGCAAACTGCTATGATTGTGTTGGACACACGCATAGATCCGTTGGGAGAGTAATTTTCGTTCTCTCGGTACAGATCGCATATGTTAAAGCATTGCAAAGCATACGACATGTTCGATGTCGAGAATAATGTTGAGTTCGAACACAGAACTGTGATTGTATTGGTACTCTCTCAAAGCGCCCGCGGGCGCCTGTTTGGTGAACATTGCTGTAGTACAATGCAAGTTACTGCTGCCACTACTACCACCACCAACATCTCCACCACAACAACTGTAACAACAATAACGACAACGAGTAGTTATGCTCTTAACTTTTTTTCACAAACATTTTGTTTTCGTGATTTTTTTTCGTTGTTGCTGTTGTTGCAAATTTTTGTTATTGTATTAACAGCATGCCAGTTTTAGTATGTGAGTGCGTGTGTGTGCGTTTTGTTATAAACATTCATATGAGCACTAATAAATGTTCAAATTGTTGTTTATGCACAAAAAACTATACACACAATTATATACAAACTAACTGCATTTTAAAAAGGGGGTAACCAAAATTGTGTGATAGTAAATATTTAAAACATAGGTGAGGATGGACAAAACATGGTTCGGTCATATATATTTGGTATCCTATTAATGAGTATATTGCAGGCTACAAATCATATCAAACCCAACAATCGGATGGAAGGGTTATTTTCGCTGTTTTTGGAGTTTGGTGTGTAATTTACAGGAAATCGAAAGAAACTGAACCGATTTCAATAGAACTCAATGCAGGTTGATCTAGGCTCCATACGGAAGGCTGTAAAACTGTCATTTCAATCGTTTAAATGAAACATAATAACGATATTGTAGGCTCAAATATTACGAAACCCTACATGGAAGTTATAACTAACGGCAAAACTAAACCTAACAAGAGAAAAAAAGCCGGGTTCGGCCGGGTCGAACTTTGGATTCCCTCCACCATAGGTATACTGACAAATCCTTGCAATGAAAATATAGGGAACATACCAAAAAATGACCTATACAGACAATTCTACAAACCGATTTATGTAGACCAAATACAAATGTCAGTGATAATAAATGGGGACTTTTCCCTAAAATCTGAAACCCCCAAAACGTGGTCCGATAATGATAACGCATGTTAGAGTGGAACATGTATATAAAATCCTCAATCAATATTGATTACATAGCTAGGAATTAGGGAGTATTTGGAGTTCAATTTCGAATCCAATATTTTGTTTTTTGATCTCAATACTTTCCTTCAGGAGGTTCTCACGGTATCCTTAGAAAGCGGAATGCTGTGCGCTATCCAAAATATATCTTGTCACAAAATCCAATACACGTTTTTCTAGGTTCGAATTCGTAAGTTGTACACTTATTCGTCCTAAGCAGACAAACTTTAGTTATTTGGTACATCATTTTGATGAAATCGGGTGAAAATATATATGAATGTCTTCAATCCAATACGCTATATAATATTTCATGTATAGCGAACAGACATAGGCTCCTCCATTTGCATCATGCGATTAAAATCGGACAAAAATTTATGAGAGAGCTATATGTACAACTGAAACGATTTCAACAACAAAATATCGTGCAAATAGAACAGGATCTATGGTGCGCCATTTACATAAAATGGGACTAAAGTATATATGTGAGCGATATTTAAACCTGAACCGATTTCAAAATAAAAAAAATCATTCTAAACTAAATTTCATACCCGCTGCTAAATTCCGTGAATATTGAACAAACATAGACTCCTCGGTGTGCCACTTCATAAAATCGGACGAAACTATATATGGGAGCTATATATAAATCGGAACCGATTTCAACAAAACTTCGCATACATCTATCTGAACCTAGTACAGTACTTTGTGCAAAATGTAGACTCAATCGGACCAATATTGGCGGTATGGTTTACATAAAATCGGCCAAACTATATATGGGAGATACATTTAAATCTAAACCGATTTCAACAAAACTTCCCGTATATCAATCTAGGTAAAATTCAGTATTCTGTGCAAAATTTTGTCTCAATCGGACCTATATTGGGAGTTTGGTGCACCAATTACAAAATATTGGACGAAACTATATATATGTGGGAGCACCACATTCAAGCATCATGATATACACAAGGCCGTCTGGATTTCTTCCGATCACGCAACATGGAATCAAATTGGTCATATTATGATAGACGGAAGGCATTCATACAATGTTTTAGACATTCGATCGATCCTAGGAGCGAATATCGATTCGGACCATTACCTTGTAGCAGCCAAGGTTCACGCTCGTCTTAATGTAGCAGCAAAGAAGAAAGAAAAATGTACAAGAGTCAGAATGAAGTTCCGGGGTTTTACCAACGAGTAAAACACCAAACCGAAGGCTTTGGTGCAGGCACATCCTCCTGCAGAAATGAAGTAAGAAACGTGGGGATCTAGAAGGAGCATTTTGAAAAGCAGTGAAGAAGATACTTCGGAATCAATAAGAGAGTGTATACCACCTAACCAATATGAGGCCAGATGCCAATGGATTACCTGCTGAAATATTCAATATCAGGATGATGAATGCATGTCTAATGATCCTGTATGTCGTGTACAAAAAGGCAATATGTGCCAACTATAGAGGAATTATTCTCCATTTTATCGCATATAAAGTGTTATCCAGCGTGCTGTGTGAATGGCTGAAGACAATGGCCAATGATGTTATTGGATCTTATCAATGCGGCTTCAGACCTAGCAAATCCAATATATACCAGATTTTTACAGTGCGTCAATTATTGAAAAAGACCCATGAAAAACACATCGACACATTTCACCTACTCGTCGACTATAAAGCCATATTCGACAGCCCAATCCGCTCGGAGCTGTTTAACTTCATGTCCGCGTTCGGCATTCCTGCAAAATTAATACGGCTATGCAGGAAACTCTGACTGGCACAAGGTCAGCAGTTAAAGTAGGAAAGGACCTATCGAAGCCCTTTAATACCAAACGAGGATTAATACCAAACGAGGATACCCGTGTTGGTATATGGATCTGAAGATTGACTACTTGCGCAAGCAGATGATACAGCTCTTGGAGTGTTTGAGAGAAAAAATCTCCGAAAAATCTACGGGTCGATCTGCGTCGACGGTAAATATGGCCATCGAATGAACCATGAGTTGTACCATCTATTCTCGGACATCGACGTATCGGTGACTACGGTGGCTAGGACAAGTGTTAATTATACCCTACACAACTATGTTGTCAGGGTATTATAGCTTTGTGCAGCCCCAAAATTTGTAACGCCGCGAAATATTGGTCCTAGACCCACTTTTAAGTATACCGATAGTCATATCTCGACTAGCTAAGTCGATCTAGACATGTGTGTCCGTCTGCCCATTATAATTTGTAAACACGATACAGGCCACAGTTATGGACCAATCTTCACGAAGTTTTACATGTAGGATGGGTTCGGGCCAATGAAGACCCCTATTGTTTTTGGGAAAGATCGATTAATATTTAGGGGATGAAATGGACCAAATACTAAATTTTTGTCAGTTTTTCTGGTCGCTCCAGAGGCCGCAATTATGGCCCAAACATCGTGAAATTTTCCATGGAGAAGGGGATCAGGCCAAAGAATAAGATGCCTGTTTTCATAAAGATCGGTCAATATTTAGTGGGTCAAATGGACCCTGACTTTTGTGTGAAAAATGACAAAATTTGTATTCTATAGCGTATATATTTACCCCTGAAGGACATAGACCCGAGAAGTTTATATTATATCCAAGAAGAGTGGTTGACCTTTAAATTAATACAAATTACATTGTTGTAAGTCCTCGGATGTGGGAGTTACACCTACATATTTATAGGTATCTCCGTATTCGTATATTATTTACTAACCCATTATAACTCTAGAGAGCGGAACTATAGCGCTGATCGCTTGAAATGTTCCATGAGGTTCCAGTTATGGTCAAGGACAACGCCTATAATTTTCGGTGATGATCAGGTAATAATTTTGGAATGAATTGGAATTGAAATCGAAAACTTAATTTTTTTGTGTTTTTATCGAGTCGATCTATAGACCACAAATGAAAGCCGAACATCACAACGCAACCCACGGTGAAGGGAATCTGGACAATAGCTGTACTGAATACTCGTAATATTCGGAAAATATGTCAGTTTGAGGAAGAGTTGCTGTTTACCACTAATCGGGCAAGAGGGTGCAAATATCACGAATTATTGCCCAGGCTCGGAATATACATCCGCAGAAAATTTGAGTTCCGTGGTAGTTGTTTAGGGTATCGTCCGTCCGACTATACTGCTCCGCTCACTGGTTAATAAATACGAAGCATTGAACACTGAAAGAGTATTTATTTATAAACATTTCATGAATCCGGAGTAAAGAATTTGGCATCAAACCTCACCTGAAATCTGCAAAACCATGAAACGATAAGTCGGATTTTATTACATAGCAAAAATTGAAGAAACCTCATTCCCTCAGATATGTATAAGGACAGGACAGGTCTTGCACAGAGCAGAGCATTTACATATGGAAACCATTTAGTAGCTCATCCAAAGTAAGCTATTAAGAATATAGGTGAGACCATCCCCAACTGTGTTAAAAATTATGTATAACGGACTATAGGAGTGGACGCCAGTAAAATGTGGAATTCTGAAGGAAGAAGTAGCATATCCGTAGATTATCACTAGAAATTGTTTATCAATTGTAACCTGCAAATCAGGGTTTATTTCCGCTTCCAATTACATCACAGCGTGTAACCGATAGCAAGTTACTTTTATTTAGCAGCTGGATTTCCAAATCGAAAGCCAACATCCAATCGATTAGACAGTGGTCTTCGTCCAACAACGTCGCAAATAGTTGACGATATGATGTTGTATAACACTTGTCCGAAATATTCAGTCGGTACTAACCCTGAAATATGTTTATGAAAGGCACCAATTTGGGCATGATATATTTTCAAAATGGTATTTTGAATTTGAATTTATTCGGATACTGAAACATACGAATGAACCATCTACTTTACTGATTACATCTCAGTTCATATCAACTACATTGCAAACACCCTATGTATTTCCTTCATAGATGCAGCCTGTGAACTTTTTTAACAAAAGCACGCAAATTTTTAAAAGAAATACGCATAGCATAACAACAAAAGCAACTTTAACTTCAAAACAGTAGCGGAACAACAAAATCGTTTCTATAAAGATTTACAAATTCTTAACAAAAGTTTCAGTAGAAAGGAAGTTAAATCATGTTACGAAACGACGAAATACTAACACGTTTCCCACAACAAATGCAAATATGTAGACATACAGAGAGAGTGAGAGAATTCAGTAGAATGTGTAAAGGAAATATTTTTCAAGGCTCTAGTAAAGTATTGTAAAGTTTTTCAAAGAGATTTTTTTGCTGCTGCTGTTATTGTTGTTTTTGATACGTTATGGTTTTGTAAATAAATTTTAGCTGTGATGCACCTGCATAAATATATCCTCCAAGTGGGATAACAAAGTGGTTTTAATTTAATAATTGAAGTGTAAAAGAATTTCAATTTGGGGATTTAAGGCAAGGCTAAAAACGATAGTTTAATATTATGCTAATAAATTGTTTGATAATTTTTTAGTGAATAAATTTGTTAAACCGTGGTGCAGATCCATAGTTAAGTAGACCATTCATAATTTTTAGTATATACATTTTCTACCCAGTGAGGATCCAAAATAACAAATTGCAGTCGATGAAGTTGGAAAAAATATTGGCGGATAACGTTATATGCGGGCTTCCCTATACCGAGGGGGAGCATATCTCATTTAAACTCAAGATGGTGTAGTGTATTTTATCATTGGCTTCATCTGATTTTTGTTTTTTATACCCTTCACCACACTGTGGTACAGGGTATTATGTATTTGTGCATATAATTGTAACAGGCAAAAATAATCGAGATAGATCCATGGTTCCTTCTGAGAATATGCATAGAATGACTTTCTGAGTCGATTTATGCATGTCCGCCCGTGCGTCCGTCCGTCTGCCCGTCTGTCCTTGTTAAATTGTAAACAAAGTACAGGTCGCATTTTTGATCCGAATTGCATGAAATTTGGCACAGCTCATTTGTTTGGCCCAAGGACGAACCCTATTGAAATTGGAAAAATCGGTCCAGATTTAGATATAGCTCCCATGTATATTTTCGTCCGATTTAAGGTAAATGGGGTACCACAGTCCCTAAATATCTTTCGATTTGCACGAAATTTACTATAGCATACTAAATTAGGTCTAGAATGACGTGTGCTAAGTTTCGTGAAAATTGGTTCAGATTTAGATATAGCTTCCATATATAGTTTCGACCGATTTTATGTTAATGGTGCTCCAAAGTCCCTATAGATTTTTCGATTTGCAAGAAATTTAGTATAGCCTACTGAATTAGGTCTAAAATGATGTGTGCTAAGTTTCGTGAAAATCGGTTCAGATTTAGATATAGCTTCCATATATAGTTTCGACCGATTTTATGTAAATGGTGGGCCAAAGTCCCTATATATCTTTCGATTTGCACGAAATTTAGTATAGCCTACTGAATTAGGTCTAGAATGATGTGTGCTAAGTTTCGTGAAAATCGGTTCAGATTTAGATATAACTTCCGTATATTGTTTCGACCGATTTTATGTAAATGGAGGGTCAATGTCCCTGAAAATCATTCGATTTGCACAGATATAGATATATCGTAGCTTCCATATATCAATGAGTGTCTGATTGAGATTAAATTTTAAACAGTTCAGCATACCGAAAGCGTGTGTCAAGTTTGTTTTAAATCGATTTACACAAATCTGTCTCACTGTGCGCAAACGGCTCTAAACTTACCCAAATGAAATTAAATTTAGCATAGGTTCCAGAAAGACATAAAAATCATATACATAAGTTCGTTCAATTTCATGTCAAAATTCCTTCAAAAAGGTGACGCCTTTTCGGATACATGTGAATAATATACCCAAAGTGGTGAAGGGTATCATGTAGTCGGCCCAGTCCGACTTTACTTTACTGGTTTTTAGTATATACATTTTCTATCCAGTGAAGATACAAAATAAACAAGTGAAAAAGCGTTAAGTTCGGCCGGGTCGAACTTTGGATATCCTCCATCTTAGATATACTGACAAGTACTAGAAATGAAAATATAGGGAAAATACCAAAAAGAGGACCTATATCAACATTTCTAAAAATGGATTATGTAAACCTTAATACAAATTTCAGAAATTTATTTAACACTTATTTATAATGGATAATTATACACTCAGCATTATGGCTAATGAGGGTGTATACACTTTAACACGGTGAAAATGTGCCTCAATGTAGTTCTAGACCCCATGTTTCTTTGGACCAAATCCGTTTCAGAAAATTTAGATTTCATTCAAACTTTGCCCATCTTATTATTTCTCCAAACATAGTTCAAATTCGAAGATGTGGAAAATCGGCCCACTCCTTCTGGAACTTCCACACAGAGTCTAGATGCGGCTATAGTTCATTATCGAACCTTACGTTCAAATTTTTTATCTCGCTATCCTCCGCAGGTGAAATGATTACAACAGAGTCTTAGAACCAAACTCAAAACGCGGAACAAATCAGATAACTATTTTAATATAAACCAGTAAGGAAAATAGTAAAGTCGGACGGGGCCGATACCCCTCACCACTTTGGGTATATTCAACAGATGAATTCTAATAGACGTCACATTTTTAATGGACCACTAAAATCGGTTAAATATATATATGGGAGCTATATCTAAATCTGAACCGATTTTTCCTAATTTCAATAGGGTTCGTCCTTGGGCCGAATAAGTGACCTACGCCAAATTTCATCCAATTCGGATCATAAACGCGACCTGTACTTTGTTTACAATTTAACATGGACAGACGGACAGACGGACGGACATGCATAAATCGACTCAGTAAGTGATTCTTTGCATATTCTCAAAAGGAACCATGTGTCTATCTCGTTTCCTTTTGCCTGCTACAAACGTATGCACAAAGACATAATACCCTGTACCACAGTGTGGTGCAGGGTATAAAAAGGGGGTTATATGGGGACTACCCAAAAAAGGGGGCGAATATTAAACATTTTTGGTAGGGAGATTTGTTGCCATATACGACTACAAAATACCACATTGCAGCAAATTCAATTGAAAAACGCGCTCAAGAACCCCAAAATACCGAAAATTGGTGGTACCCTTATATGGGGGCTATCCGAAGAAATGGACCTATACTCATAATTTTTTGTGGAGATATGTGCTACGCAATAAGAACTCAAAGTACCAAATTTCAGCGAATTCGGTTGGAAAACGCGCTCAAGAACCCCAAAATACCGAAAATTGGGGGTACCCTTATATGACGGCTACCCGAAAAAATGGACCTATATTTATAATTTTTTGTGGAGAGATTTAGTACACAATAAGAACTCAAAGTACTAAATTACAGCCAATTCGGTGAAAAAATGCGGTCAAAACCCCCCCAAAACTGAAAATTGGGAGGTACCCTTATATGGGGGCTACCAGAAAAAGTGGACCTAAAGGTATAATTTTTAGTTGAGAAATTTGGTATCCAAAAATAGCACATTTTACCAAATTTCAGCGAATTCGGTTGAAAAATGCGCTCAAGAACCCCAAAATACTGAAAATTTGGGGGTACCTTTATATGGGAGGTATGCCTAAACCTGGACCGATATAGCCCATCTTCGAACTTGACCTGCCTGCAGACAAAAGACAAAATTTTGGCGTTCTATCTCAATTCGGTTAGACGCTAGAGTGATTACAATAGACAGACAGATAGACATGCTTAGATCGTCATAGAATTTTACGCTGATCAAGAATATATATACTTTATAGGGTCGGAAATGATTATTTCGATGCGTTACAAACGGAAAAAAAAACTAATATACCCTCCATACTATGGTGGAGGGTATAATTACAGTCGATGAAGTTGGAAAAAATATTGGCGGATAACGTTATATGCGAGCAATCCTATACCGAGGGGGAGAATATATATTTTAGACTCAAGATGGTGTAGTGTATTTTATTATTGGCTTCATCTGATTTTTGTTTTTTTTTTGTTTTTTTTTTTTTGTATCATTGACGATTAACTATTTCCATGCTTTTTATGCTATCGTTCATTTGTTTGTTAATTACCAAACAAAGCCTCGTTTTAATCCTTAATGAATATAAAGTCAATCTCTCTACCAACCACTTCATTAGTTTCGAGTACTGGTAAATATGTTTTACCCAGTATGTCCTTCAACTAACAAATAGCTACAAATATACATACACTATACGGCAATCAGTAACAACATCACCAAGGATACTAATAGAACTCGATACAAACATAAGCATTGTTCATTGGCATTACTCATTTGATGGTAGGTACCACTGCCAC
The DNA here is from genome assembly GCF_032173495.1 of Musca vetustissima. NCBI lineage: Eukaryota > Metazoa > Arthropoda > Insecta > Diptera > Muscidae > Musca > Musca vetustissima. The sequence continues at coordinate 40,928 of NW_026884488.1, read as the reverse complement.
GGCTACTCTACCGCACTCTCTCTCTCTCCCTCTCTCGGTATTTATTGATGCCATTGAATGTCATGTGTGTGTGTGTGGTAACCAAAGTACAGCAACAATGACAACATCAACAACAGCAGCAAATCAACAAGTTTTCTCTTTTATAAGATTAATTACAATCATTGTCATAGCCATTCATATACTTTGTCTGACTGACTGTCATTCTGTCCTTCTGCCAGCCATTCAACCAAACTAGTCAGTCATTTCAATCTTTTGTTAGTCATTCAAATGTTTTCCACTGAAATGTAATAATAAAAGCTAAGTACAAATATGATTTTACCATTGATAATGGAACGTAGTCAATGCACACCAACACACAGACACACACGCATACACAGAATGATATTCATAACTCAATGTTCCTCTTTCTAGTAGACTAAGTAATATGACAATGGTGATAGTATTGACGAGCATAACCCTGAGTTACACATCACCTCACAATTTTACTTAATATTTTGAATGAAAATTAACAGTGGTCAAATTCAAGTAATTGCTACAATATAAACGAGTAGCAAAACTGTGAAATTAGACGGGACGAGACAATATGTTTAACGGGAACTGTGGATGAAAATGAAGGGTTTGTAGTAATTCAAACCGTTAAACTTTTCTATAAATGACTTCATAAAATTTTCGGGCGGAGATTTGGGCTCGGAGATTTAAATTACCCAATATCGATAATCAGAATACATACAACGAAGTTGTCAAATGCCAAATTAAAGCCTTTACGGTTGTAAAATTCGAAAATTTCGATATACCGAAAATTTCAACGCTAAGACGAACTTATAATGATCATTTGTTGTGCAGATATATGTCAACCAATGAAACCCTCAATTGCCAACCTCAAAAGGGCGAAAATTGGACTTAAATGGATAATTTTAAGCGCTAATGTATACCAGCCTTTAAAACCCCTGTTATGTCAGATAACAGCCCTTTCTGTTTGAATATGCGCCTAAAACCTTCAAATTAACGAACATTTGAAAGTACCTTTTTATGAGAGCTATACCAAAATGTGAAACGATATATCCCATCCGCCAGTGAAATTGGAAAGCTATATTTATAACCTACACAGCTTTGTGCAGCCCTAACAGTTTGTAACGCCGCGAAATATTGACCCACCTTTAAATATACCGATTGTCATATCTCGCCTAGATGAGTCCATGTGTGTCCGTCCGTCTGTCCATTATAATTTGTAACACGATACAGAATAAAATTTTATTTCTAGAGATCACAATTATGACCCGAACACTAGGAAAGGAATCTGGCCAAAGAAAAAGAATGACTGCTTTGATGAAGATCGGTCAATATGTAGCGCGTCAAATTGACCTAGACTTTTTTGTGAGATATGACAAAATTTGTATTCTGGGGCGTATAAAGTTAATTTGCTAGTGTAATAAATTGGAGCTGTTGACCTATAATACCGCGAAATATTGGCTCAGAATATAGAACCGCTGAATGATAGATTTTTTTGGTAGGTGTGTAGGGTATCATATTTTCGGCACCGTCCGACTATACTGCTCCGCTCACTGGTTTATATATGCGTTTTTATACCCTACACAACTTTGTTGTCAGGGTATTATAGCTTTGTGCAGCCCCAAAAGTTTGTAACGCCGCGAAATAATATATATTTAAGTACACCTGATCGCCATTCTCGTCTAACTGATTTGCTAGACATGTGTGTCCTTCCGTCTGTCCATTATAATTTGTAAACACGATACAGGCCACAGTTATGGACCAATCTTCACGAAATTTTTCATGTAGGATGGGTTCCGCCCAATGGGAAAGAACAGTTAATATTTAGGTGATGAAATGGACCAAAAACTTTATTTTTGTCTCATTTTCTGGTCGCTCCAGAGGCCGCAATTATGGCCCAAACATGCATGGAGAAGGGGATCGGGCCAAAGAATAAGCATGCCTGTTTTGATAAAGATCGGTCAATATTTAGCGGGTAAAATGGACACATACTTTTGTGTGAAAAAATACAAAATTTGTATTCTATGGCATATATATTTACTCCTGAAGGGCATAGACCCGAGAAATTGATAGTATAACCAAGAGGAGTTGTTGGCCTTTAAATTGATACCAACTATATTGCCGTATGTGTTCGGATATGAGAGTTACACTTAAATATTTACAGTGGCTCACGTATTCAGATATTATTTAGTAACCCATTACCACACTGTAGGGCGGAAATATAGCGCTGATCGCTTCTAAAATTTCCATGAGGTTCCGGTTATGGTCAAAGACAACGCCTATAATTTGCGGTGATGATCAGATAATAATTTTGGGATGAAGTGGACCGAAACTTATTTTTATTGTGTTTTATCAAGTCGATCTATATGCCACAATTATAAGCAGAATATTACACTGTAGAATGAATCTGGCCAACAAATTTAATGGGCTTTTGTAATGTTATGTCACTATTCAGCGGGTCAAGTCAACCAAGACCTTTCTGTGTAAAATGAAAAAAAAAATTGGATATTACGAAATAAAACATAATCCGAAATAGATGTCATGACAAGAAATAGGAGCTATTGACCTCTAATCGGTTAAGAGGGTGCAAATATCGCGAAATATTGTCCATTCTTGGAATAAAGATCTGCAGAAAGTTAGAGTTCCGTGGTAGTTGTGTAGGGTATCATATGATCGGCCCCGTCGGATTATACTGCTCCGCTCACTGGTTTCATAATACATACATATAATTTTATTCTGTTCAAGACTATATGTAATTTATGGGGTCTCTTACGAATCTTTCGAAGTGTTGCAAACGAAGAGGTCATTATATCCAGACAAAAGTCACTGTTTGGTGTGTTCCATGGTCCGAAGGTGTGATTGGACCTTACTTACAATGGAACGACTGTCACCGTCAATTCGGAGTTCGGAGTATTTATAAGAGTAATATCTAAATCTGAACCGATATCAACAAACCTTGAAACATGTCATTCTTGACTTAATGCATTCGCTATACAAAATTTTGTCTCAATCGGTGAAACATTGAAAGTTACATATGTAAATCTAAAACTGGTTTCACAAACCTGTACTAATTACTGTACGCTGTGCCAAATGTTGTCTCTATCGAACAAACCTTGTAAGTTTGGTGCACCATTTAAATAAAATCGGACGAAAATATATTTGGGAGCTATATCTAAGTCTGAACCGATTTCAACTATACATCACAGACATCAAAATGAACCTAATTCAGTACGCTGTGCTAAATTATGTCTCAATCGGACAAATATATGCTCGTTTAGATAAAATCAGACGAAAATATATATGGGAACTATATATAAATCTTAAGCGATTTCAACTAATTTCAATAGGGTTCGTCCTTAAGCCAAATAAGTGACATGCATAAATAAACTCAGAAAGTGATTCTATGCATATTCTCAAACGGAACCATCGGTTTATCTCTTTTCCTTTCGCCTAGTACCAGCATATGCACAATGACATAATACCCTGTACCACAGTGTGGTGAAGGCTATAAATATGACCCTTTATTGAACAGTTTGTAGAAATAGTGTATTTTTTCACCAATAATCCAAAGTGTAAAAGTTACATGTACTTCAGTCGGTAATGGGGGAAATAGGCTGAAACTTTATACAGGGGCTAATTACAAATTTTCTACGAATTTTCTTTTACTCTTCAAAAAACCCGGAATACATAAATACAACCACTTCGGTGGGAAATTGTGACTAAGACGGAATTTGCTAAAGGGGCCATGGATCTTAAATGATAGTTTTCGTCATAAAAGTTTGTCAGCCTTAAAAATTCTCAATGTTACATGAGATGAGAAAATGTGGTTAAAGCTTTAAAATCGAAAGGGGCGACATGGGAGCTATTTGAAATCATTCACCATCCACAAACCCGTAACCCAAAATAAAAAGTTCAACAAAAAAAAAAAAAAAAAAAAAAAAAAAAATTAGGCGGTGCTGCTATATGGGAGCTATACAAAATTTGTACCGATGTAGCTATTTTTTTTGGTACGAAATTTTGAGCAACCCATGAGAACCCACAAAGTCATATAAAATGTAATTCGATTGAAAATCGTCAAAATTCCCAAAACACCGAATAATGGAATGTACCGTTATATTTGGCCTTATTATCGATGTTGATTTACTTTTTGAAGGATTCATATCGATACATTTTTGGTAGAGAGTGTTGTAACCCAATAGGATCTGAAAGTATCAAATTACAGTCATTTCCGTTATAAAACGCACCCAAATGAACAGAATACCGAATATTTGGGAGTGCCGTAACATGGGGCTATAAAAAACTATCATTCCCATATCCTAGGTGTAATATCAATGTAAGTGCACAATTTCAAAAAAGTTTGAAAATTTTACAAATAACTTCAGCATAAAATTAATTTTATTCTGATTCAGAATATACAAGAGCGAACGTTAAAATGCAACGCTTTGGTCATAGGATATGTAATTACATATTTTTCAAAATAACGTTAATTAATATGTCTCTTTTCTTTTGATGTTTATTATTTCAATTATAAGCTCGTTTCAAATCTTCTCGGAGTAATATTGGAAATAGAGCTTAAGAATATGTGGCCAAACTGTTCAAATATATATTTGAATATTTTGTTGCAAATTATATGCTAACTGCTTCGGGTACCAAATTACGAAACGGTCGGGACCGACTATATGATTCCCTTCACAACTTTGGGTATATTCAACAGAATACTAACAGACGTCGCAACCTATACTAAATTTTTCATTTGTTCTGATATAGGGTTGCTTCTTACAATGGGACAAAAATACCTAAAATCGGGAGAAAATATATATAGAAGCTCTATCCAAATCTGAACCGATTTCAAAACATTCCACATTTCAAAACTTTTTTTATACGTTGTGTCAATTTTGTATATAAATCATAAAATCGAAATTATATATATTGGAGCTATATCTAAATCTGAACCGATTTCAACAAATTGACACACATCATTCTTATATAATGCAGTTTATTGCACAAAATTGTTTGGCAACCTGAAGGCAAACTATGGGTCTTCAGTGCACAATTTACATAAAATCGGAAGAAAAAAAATATAGGAGCTATATATAAATCTAAACCGATTTTCAGGAAAATTTACACACATTGCCAAAATTTTGAGCAAATCAAAATATATATAGGGAGGTTTCAATAGGTTAGTCCATTTACATTAAATCGAATGACTGAAAATTTCATAAAGATTCGGATTATAAATGCGATTTTACATTGTTTACAATTTAAAATCAACGGACGGAAATTAGAACGCTATGCCAAAATTCGTGCAAATCTAATTATTTTCAGGGACTGTGGTGCACCATTTACCTAAAAGGAACCATATATATGGGATCTATCTGAACCTTTTCCTGTTACAAAAATATGCAAAAGGGTTATACCTTGGGCCAAACAATGGTCTGTGCCAAATTTCAAAATCCAAATGTCGGATTACAGCGACTTGTAATTTTTTCAAGTAAAATCATGCCCGTACTTTATATGGGAGCTATGTCAAAACTTGGACTTATATTGAAAATGTTTCGCAAATATGTTTGTCACCGTCCAGAAGCCCGAAATGTCGCATTACAGTCACTTCAATAAACAAATATGGTGTTAACTTTAGAAATACCATAAAGTAAAAATGTGGTTATGTTCGGTCCGAACAACCTTTTTATACCCTCCACAATGTGGCGCACATTCAAAATTGATGTACAAATTCGTGATATTTAAGCTAGTTATTGTGACATATCAAAAATTAAGCCGGACATCCATATTGATTTTGAACTATGAGCATTTCATGGGGAAATGCTAAGAACCTGAAATAGCTGGAATTTGGCTAATATCCTCAAAATACCGAAAGTTGGGCGGGATCTTAACAGAGGTCTTTGTCAATACATGGACATATTAGAATAATTTTCTGTACAGATTTATGTCAGCTTCCAAACACCCGAAATGTCAAATTAGATCATTTGCGGTTGGCACAATGAAAAACGTTTCTAATTTAAATAATGCGAACTATGTCGTAATTTCAACAGACAGACGAATAGGCTAAGTCGATAGAATATTATTTTGACCAAAAATAAAATAATGTATTTGAACAACTGTTTTCAAAATCCAAGACCTGGAATATTGGCTCATCGAAGAGGCTCGATGAGCCAATAGGGCTAAAACTTTCAAAATACTCAAAATAGGGTTAGCTCTGCAAAGCTATTGTTCACCATCCAAAAATGCTCCCAAAAATGTGTCGGGACATTTAGGGTGGGACTTTTATCAGAAGATAATTCGAAAAGTGAACCCTCTAAGGACAGAATTCTAAATTTCGTTGAGAAAACTTGGAATGTCAAAATACATGCACAGTGATGAACAAATGCGATAAAACCCATTCGAAAATAGTGAGGATGTTTATATGGAGGCTTAGTCAAAAACTGGAACTGCTGTGTTCGCCATCCAAGACTTGGAATGGTAAACTTTAACCACTTATTTAAACCATTACTCTTTTCGTTCGTTGCTATACCACTGTGTAATTTACCAAAACATTTGTTTTTCACTAACGTCATCCCATGGAGAGGATCTTCTGTATTTGCCTCAGAGAAACTAAAAACTGTCCCATGCCATTAACCAAATGCAATGCAACATAAACTTTAATACCGTCATTGTGTTCCGTTGTTATGGCACTGTTTTGTTGGTGTTGTTTTTTGTTTTCAGAACCCCTGTATGCCAATGGTTGTGGAGTAAATTCCGCTTTAGAATCCATTTGATTTGGCTTTTTGTTTCACAACACACACACACACATACGAACAACAATAATTGCTGCTGCACAATCTTCGATGACTCAGGGACACAATTGTTCCCATATCTCTACAACGACAATGGGGATGCATGACTATCCACTCATCAACCATGGTGATGTTTGGCTGTTGTTCCTGAAGCTGGCGCTGCTACTATTTCATTCAGCTTTTTTCCCGAAACATACAAAAAATAACAACAAACAAACTAAAAACAAAATCCCATAAAAATGTATATAAAAGCTGAAAAGCGCGAGTGAGTGAGCCAGCGAGCGAGGGAGGGAGGACGTCATCAATACACAAATGACATTGATGATGCTTTGTCATGTACAAGGGATTTGATTTTTATCTCATGTCTCTTCCGACGAACCACCATAGCATCTTCAAAGAGGCCAGCATGAGTGCTCAAATGAATGAACAAACGAATGAATGACTGGCGGTATAAAATGATGAAAAGTTTCATCATGATTTGTCTAGATGAAATGAAACGATGGAAAAAATTAAGATACAATATTTTATTAGAGCCTTCAAATTCATTGTAGTCTAGGAATTTTGTGTTCTGTGGCGTGTCCTTGTTTTATGGGTGTCATAAGATAAATGTCGCAGATAATTGCAAAGGCTTCGTGACAGTCAACAGTTAAGCATTTTTATAAAGCATCAGCCTCCCTTCGTCATACACACACACCATCATCAACTCACACATCTAAATGGTATGATGCTCTATTGTTAGAGAACAATGACTTCACTGAAAATTTATGCTTCGGTGATGTTGCAATAATTGTTAGTCATTTGTATAAATACACACGGTGGCAATAAAACAGCAACAAAACGAACAACAACATCATTAGGGCGTGAGAGGAATCAGGAAACATTTCATAATGATTGATATAATGTTGGTGATATCTAAATTAGGCAAGATTTTTAAACAATAGACAAATGACAACGTTTCTGAAGTAGACATTTATTGATTTCTAGTTATTTCCCATCGCAAGTCAAAGTGACAAATTTAAATGAATTTATTTTCTTGAGAAAAGAATTGAAAAATATAATTTTATTTAAAGCATTGGCGGTAAATTGAAAAGTTTCCGCCAATTTTGGAAGAAGTCTCATTAAGGTGGCTATATTTAAAATTTTGTAGATAAAAGGCATTATGTTCATACGCTTTACCACACTGTTGGTCATTTGTTGGTTGGTCAATGGTCATTTGTTGGGGCAAATAAGACCACTGGGAGATACCAACGGGTATAATATAGCGAAAAATCGCCATAATAAAATCCTCCACTATATATTAAATTTGCCATGTACCCTTCACCACACTATGGTACAGGGTAACGAAACAAGAAAGACACATGGTTCCTTTTGAGAATATGCATATAATCACTTTCTGAGTCGATTTATGCATGTCCGTCCGTCTGTCAGTCCATGTTAAATTGTAAACAAAGTACAGGTTGCATTTATGATACGAATTGAATGAAATTTGCCACAGCTCATATATTTGGCCTAAGGACGAACCCTATTGAAATTGGGAAAATTCGGTTCAGATTTAGATATAGCTCCCATATATCTTTTTGTCCGATTTATGGTATATGGAATACCAAAGTCCCTATATTTCGTACGATCTAGACGAAATTTTGGACAGCGTGCTGAATTAATTCTAGAATGATGTGTGTTAAGTTTTTTGAAAATCGGTATATATATATATATATTTATATGTACGAAGTTTTGCATAACGTACTGAATTGAGTTTAGGATGATGTGTGTTATGTTTCCTGAAAATCGGTTCATATATATAAATGTTAAAGATTTGGATGAAATTTGACATAGCGGGGGTGTCCCATCTAGAACACAATTTGTATACCCTTCACAACTCTGTGGTACAGGGAACTATGTCTTTGTGCATATGTTTGTAAGAGGCAAAATAAATCGATATAAATATCCATCACATTCCGATTCGATTTATGCATGTCCGTCCATGTATTCTTGTGAAAAAATTAAAGATCGCATTTATGATCCGATTTATATGCTCACTTATTTGGCCCAAGGACGAACCCTATTCAAATTAGAGAAAATCGGTTCAGATTTAGATAGAGCTCCCATTTATAGTTTCGTCCGATGTTATGTAAGTGGTACACAAACCTCTCAATATTTTTTCGATTGAGACAAAATCTTGCGCTATATACAGAGTAAGGTCCAAATAGGCGTATGCGAAGTTTTGTTGAAATCTGATCTGATTTAGATATAGCTCCCATATATATTTTCGTCCGATTTTATGTAAATGGTGCAGGTGACTTTAGAGTGATACATTATATTGATTTTATTTTTTTTATACAAATGGTACACAACAGAATCCGATTGACATGCAATTTTTCATAGATTTCAGAATGATATGTGTATGGGATTTTTTAAAAAATTCAAATACCTATGTAAATCACACATTTAATTTCGTCCGATTCCATTTCATAGGTCCTCTATATATTATCATCTCTTGTATGTAGCCATTGTCGGGCCCATCCGACCTTTGAACTTTCCTTACTGGTTTTCTTTTTATGGAGTTCGATCTGTTTACGAGATTTAGGAAGTAATGGATCGGATTGTTTATATAAATGGATCGGAATTACTTAAATAACGCTATAGTTACCTTCGCTAAAAATATACCGTTCGTTTGGGGTTTTCAGCTTGACAACATGTCAAAGACTGGTTGCGGGAGTAAAAAATCAGGTTTTATAAAGTCCAGCACAATCATCAGATCTTCACGCTATAACCAGTAATGAAAGTAGTAAAGTCGGACTGGGCCACTTTTGGGATATTCTACGTATGTATCCTTCTCGAAGGAACATTGGCATGAAATTGAACGAACTTAAATATGCATCAATCCCAACACATGCCATTCTGCAATCTATTCCATGATTTGTAAAGACATTTTAAGCAAACTTTACACAAGCTATTGGTATGCTTCACTGTTTAAAATATAATATCAACAAGGCACCCATTGATTATATGGTGTACAATCAACATGAACAGATTTACAAAATATATATGTGAAAGCTATGCTATATCTAAATCTGAACCGATTTCAAACTCCTCTTAAAGAGATTAATTTCGTTTGGTCAATCGGCCTTGCTATGGGTCTTTAATTCACCATTTACTTAAAATCGGACGAAAGTATATATAGGAGATATATGTAAATTTGAACCCCTTTCAAAAAAACTTGACACACGAAAACTTCAGTACATTGCACAAACTTTGGGTGTTTAGCTCACAATTTACATTAAATCGGACGAAAATATATATTGGAGCTATATCTAAATCTGAACCGATTTTCACGAAACTTAGCGCACATCATTCTCAACCTAATTAAGTACCCTATGCCAAATTTCGTGCAAATCGAAAAATATATAGGGGCTTTGGAGCTCCATTTACCTCAAATCGGACTAAAATATAGATGGGACCTATATATCTAAATCTGAACATACAAGATTGTTAATATCTAAATTGGCACATCGTCATTCTAGGACTTATTATGATGCTACGCCAAATTTGTGTATCAAATATTTGAACCAATATATAAAAACTATTTGGTGCACAATTTACATTAAATCGTACGAAAATATATACTGGAGCTATATCTAAATCTGAACCGATTTTTACGAAACTTAAGTACTAAGTACTTTATGCCAAATTTCGTGCAAATATAAATAAATATATATATATATATGGACTATGGAGCACCATTATCTTAAATCGGACGAAAATATATAAGGGAGCTATATCTAAATCAGAACCGATTTTAACAATGCTTGTATATATCTTTTAGTTCTTTACGCTACGCCAAATTTCGTGCAAATCGAAAGTTATATGGGGACTTCGGTGCACCATTTACTTAAAATCGGACAAAACTATTTATCTAAATCTGAACCGATTTTCATACAAGTATGGACATGATGCAGTGCGTAAAAATTGCAGAAATACACAACATTGGACCATTAAAAAATCGGACGAAACTATATATTGGAGCTATATCTAAATCTGAACCGATTTTCATCAATTTCAAAAGGGTCGTCCTTGGGCCAAATAAGTGATAAATTTCATCCAAATCGGATCATAAATTCGACCTGTACTTTGTTTACAATTTAACATCTACAGACGGACGGACATGCATAAATCGACTCAGAAATTGATTTTATGCATATTCTCAAAAGGAACCTTTTGCATGTTACAAACATATGTACCACACTATGGTGAAGGGTATAAAAATCTTTGGAGTATCATCGATAGCAAAATCAAAAAAGATTCACAAATTAACAAACATAATCTCTTCCCAAATGTTCATGATGCGGGGAAGAGTATATGCCAGTATTAAATTGGGCCTCTTACAGGTTCAATAATGGTTACGTTGTCGATTACTAGCGAAAAAGAGGTCACTTTATTTCTCCATAGATTATGTTTAATTTCCAAATGCGTTTGAGTTTATATATATATATATATATATATAAGCTTACTAAATTACCTACTAATTTCTGAAAGTTTTTCACAAAAAGTTTATTTTTAGAAAAGTTACAAGTTATTTATTCAGTTTGCGATTTCAGTTGCTTTAGTTTTAGCTAACTGTGTATATATAGAAAATGTTCCTATAACTCTATATTTTAACAGATCCCCCACATAAAGGTAACACCCCAACGCCCCCATAAAGGTAGCACCCTATTGTAGTGACTGTAATTTGTCATTCCAGCATATTGGAAGGCAAAACACAATTTTGCGAACATTTTCTAAATTCACTAGACTCCACGTTTGAAATTCCCAGTTTTTTTCGATTAAAACCAAGTTTAGCATAACGAATTGAGTATAGAATAAAGAATTTGAAGATTTGAAGATTTAAACAGATATATAGCATGAACTTGAATGAAATAAAATATGTGATATTTATCTAAATGTGAATCTACGTAGATCTATCCATAAAGTATGTAAATCGACTTCAAACAAATATAAATAGGTCATCCGTTGGGCTATGTCTGTACTTCTAGAAAACGAAACTACATAATTCTATGCTCAATTTTGTACGTTGTGCAAAATTTGATGTCAAACTGACTAACATGAGGAGTTTGATGCGCAATTTACTTGAAATCGGGCCAAATATTAAGCGATTTCAAACAAACTTGTCACAGGATACGTTATACTAATTTCAGAACGTTTTGTTCCTATTGGTTCCTTGGTGCGTCAAGTACTTAAAATCAAACTATAATAAAATGGAGCTATATCTAAATGTGGACCGATTTTCACGAAACAACGCAGACATCAATCTAGGCTCAATTCAGTACGTTATGCCAAATTTCGTGCAAATCGAAAGATATATAGGGACTTTGGGGTACCATTTACATGAAATCGGACGAAACTATATATGGGAGCTATATCTAAATCTGGACCGATTTTCACAAAACTTTACATACATCATTCTAGACTTAAGTGATTAGGCTGTACCAAATTTCGTGCAAATCGAAAGATATATAGGGACTTTGGGGCACCATTTACATGAAATCGGACGAAACTATAAGTGGGAGCTATATATAAGTGGGAGCTATATAGAAATCTGGACTGATTTTCATAAAACTTGGCAGACATCCTTCTAGGCTCAATTAAGTACGTTATGCCAAATTTCGTGCAAATCGAAAGATATATAGGGACTTTGGGGTACCATTTACATGAAATCGGACGAAACTATATATGGGAGCTATATCTAAATCTGAACCGATTTCCACGAAACATTACATACATCATTCTAGACCTAAATGAATAGGCTGTACCAAATTTCGTGCAAATCGAAAGATATATAGGGACTTTGGGGCACCATTTACATGAAATCGGACGAAACTATATATGGGAGATATATCTAAATCAGGACCGATTTTCATGAAACTTGGCAGACATCATTCTAGGCTCAATTCAGTACGTTATGCCAAATTTCGTGGAAATCGAATGATATATAGGGACTTTGGGGCACCATTTACATGAAATCGGACGAAACTATATATGGGAGCTATATATAAATCTGGACCAATTTTCTCTAAACTTGGCAGAAATCACTCTAGGCTTAATTCAGTACGTTATGCCAAATTTCGTGCAAATTAAAAGATATATAGGGACTTTGGGGCACCATTTACATGAAATCGGACGAACCTATATATGGGAGCTATATCTAAATCTGGACCGATTTTCCCGAAACTTGGCAGACATCACTCTAGGCTTAATTCAGCACGTTATGCCAAATTTCGTGCAAATCAAAAGATATATAGGGACTTTGGGGCACCATTTACCTGAAATCGGACGAAACTATATATGGGAGCTATATCTAAATCTGGACCGATTTTCACGAAACTTGGCAGACATCATTATAGACCTAAATGATTAGCCTGTACCAAATTTCGTGCAAATCGAAAGATATATAGGGACCGTTTACATTAAATCGGTTAAATATATATATGGGAGCTATATCTAAATCTGAACCGATTTTTCCCAATTTCAATAGGGTTCGTCCTTGGGCCGAATAAGTGACCTGTGCCAAATTTCATCCAATTCGGATCATAAATGCGACCTGTACTTTGTTTACAATTTAACATCGACAGACAGACGGATATAATTTCGTATGATTGCACCCTTTGCTACAACGTATGGCGTATGTCAAATTTCATTCAAACCAATCCAGATTTGAAGGTAATTGAAGTCTGTCCAATTCACATATAATTTTGAATTGGTTCATATATCTATGTAGATCACATATTTATTCTCGTCCGACTACATGTCAATAGTGCTCCAATGATGCCATGACTGTTCTGTGGACCCAAAGCGGTTAATGGTATTATATAGTCGACCTCCTCCGACTTTTGAACTTTCGTTACTGGTTCACACTTTTATCTTTAACTTATTGGTTTTTTATTAACGAACAGGATACATCCAGAAAGAAATTCTAATAGTAATAAGGGCCCTTTTTCGTCATAGCCCAGACTTTGTGGGTGGAAACCTCCTTTGTAGAAAATTATTGACGTCGATCATGCTTTGTTTCGGTTTTTTAAATGTCCTAGTCAAATTTTCCAACCTGAATTTGTAGTTTGTTATTTCATTTTCTCAGAGAATGAAACATCTTATGGAAGCAATTGTCCATGCGATAGGACCATACAAAAATTTGTCGGGAACTGATTTTACCAACGTTGTAACAGGGTTACAAATCCTTTTTCCGGAACAACTGGATAGTGATTACTTAAAACCGCTCATCATTCACTTAGTTACCACTAATCTTTCAAGAGATTAAATTAAGTTATAAATTACATGGAAATTCTCACTCCCACAAATCAAATATTAATATTAAGTACAAGTCTATAAATAACATACCAACAAAATAAATGAATAAAACAAACATTTTCACTTTTGTTAATTTCCGCTTGAACATCACCACAATTCAATGAAATGCTAATACAAAAAAAGCTTAAATTTTTCTAACAACTTGTCCATTAAATCCTCTGCGGCATTTATGTGTATGCCAGTTTCCAGCTGCAAATGCGAAAGCCCCAAAGTCATTTCTTGTGGCCTGTTTTCATTTAGAAGTTTTGTTGTCGTTGTTCTTGTACGGTGTTTTTTTCTTACTTTCTTATGCTGTGGAAAAATGAAGTCATTATTGTGTTAACCGCATACAAATGGTGTTTTCTTATAACATTTTCATCACTTCTTCTTTTTTGCGGTTTGATATTCGTTTGGTTTTTTTTTCGTTTTCGTTCTGCCTTTTTTTCTTCCACTTAGTTAATGATGTTAAATATTCTTAGTCGTTAGTATTTGCCTTTAAATACATTATCGATGATTTCACAGAGTGGTGGCTGCTGGGGAAGGCAGTGTTGCCAGATTGGGGTTATTGTTGTGTATTTGGTCCAAAAAATAAATTGGTATCAAAGGGAGTCTTTATAGACGATGTGAAGGAAGACTATAGACGAACTGACGGGAGTATTTATAGGCCAGCTGAAGGGAGTCTTTATAGACGGTCTGTAGGGGGCCTTTATAGACGGGCTGAAGGAACTCGAACTGAAAGAGTCTTTATAATCGAGCTGAAGGGAGACTTTACAGACGGGAAGGGAGTCTAATTGAAGGACGTTTTTATAGGAGATGATGAGGAGGTTCAGTAAATTTCCAGTGACCAGTGAGTGTCTATAGATGAGCTGAAGAGAGTCTTTATAGACGAGCTGAAGGGAGTCTCATTGAAGGACGCTTTTATAGGGGAGTCTACATAGATGATCAGAATGTTCAGTAAATTTCCAGGGACCAGTGAATGTCTATAGACGAGGTGAAGCCTCATAGATTCCCTGTAGATGAGCTGATGGGTCAGTAAGTCACTATAGAGGAGCTGGAGAGAATCATTAAAGTAGCTGAAGGGTCAAGGAGCCTCTATAGACAAGCTGATGCATTGAATCTCTGTAGACGATCTGAAGAGAGTCTTCTATAGATAGCTGAAGTGAATCTGCTATAGAATAGTTAAAGGAAACTTTCATAGACGAGCTGAAGGGAATATGCTATAGAATAGTTAATGGAAACGTTCATAGACAAGCTGAAGGGAGTCTTCTATGGAATACCTGAATGGTAATCCATAGAATACCTAAAGGAATCTTCCATAGACGAGCTTCAGTAAGTCTCAAAAGAGGATCTGAAGGGTCAGCGAGCCTCTATAGACATACTGAAGGGTCAGCAATTTGCTATAGAAAGGCCAATGATGAAATGAAGGGTCAGTGAGCCCATAATAAACGAACTGAAGGGCCGTTGAGCCTCTATAGCCCACCTATGTATTAGTGAGGCATTATACACGAACTGATGTGAATATTTATAGGGCTAAAGGGAGATTCCGAAGGCGAGAGTTCAAGAAAGTATCCACAAAAGAATTAAGTGTGTCATTGATGGATGTTTTTTATAGGACAGTCTACATAGAGAACTGAAAGTTAAGGGAGTTACCATAGCGTATGAGCCAGTGAGTACTTATAGGCGAGCTGAAGGTTTATTGATGAGCTGAAGGGTCAGTAAGTCTCTACAGAAGAGCTGAATCAGGGATTATTTTATGACGAAGTCAATTCTCTAGAGGAGCTATAGCAGAGGGTCTCTATAGCCTTCTGGAAGCAAGCAACATATTCAATGAAAAATATTTTAATCTCCTCTCCAAAATTGAAATTATGTTTTTTGCCCTCATGGTGTCGGTAGAAATATTCCATACAAGATGGCAACACTGCCAACAGTTGACTTTTTATGTTGAAGTGGTTTTGTGGTTAACTTGTTGTGGATGGATTTGTTTTCTTCTCCATTGAAAGGGAAAGGTATAGATGAATGAATGGATGTTTGGTACTTTAAGCTCATTTACAAATCAATCATCTTAAAGGAGCAAAAAATTGAAAGCTACTCACTCACACACACACACATACAGACTGACAACAGTCCGACTAACTTACTGACTGACTACTACTTGACCTTCTCAAGTTAGACATGATGTTTATCATTATTGTTGTTATTCTCCTCTTTTTTTTAAGAAATATGGGTATTTAACGCTTAAACTTATACGGGGAATAATAACAACAATGGAGCTGGGAAACTTGGACCCTAGAATCTTTATTCGTTGGACGAACAGACAACAACCACAATGTTTGGGAAATTGTGAAAATATCAAACTAAGAAGCTTCAAATCATCTCAAGAGATTTGTAAAGGCAAACCAGAAATAAATTACATTTTGGTATTGATAGCCCGTAAGTCCCTTTTTAGTGGGAGGCAGGGGGATGTTTGGTGATGGTTTGGATTCTAATGAAACCGAAACCAATACTTGGTGAAAGTCAAAAGCCAAAGGCAACATGAGGAAATCGTTTCCTTTAAATCTAACGAAATTCAATAATAGAAAGATACTTGTTTAATGTGGCAAAATAAGAAAACCATGGAAGCATAAAGTGGCTTACAATTTTGTTTTTCGGTTGTGGCCACAAAATAATTTCTCTTCGAAATTGGGAAACAAAATTCAATTTTAAATTTTTATTTGATTGGTGATGGGAAAGAATACAGATGTGTGTATCACGAAGACATGTGAAGATGCATTACCAAATGTAAGGTGCTTTTGAAGCGTAGAAAAATGGAAAGCTACTTATATAAGAAACAAATTGAGCTGAAAAGATTTTCCTTAAAGATTCCCCATAAACGAGCTGAAGGGAGTCTCTATAGACGACTTGAAGCTGAAGGGAGTTTCAATAGACGACCTGAAGCTGAGGTGAGTTTCAATAGACGACCTGAAGCTGAAGGGAGTCTCTATAGACGACCTGAAGCTGAAGGGAGTTTCTATAGACGACCTGAAGTTGAAGGGAGTCTCTATGGACGACCTGAAGCTGAAGGGAGTTTCTATAGACGACTTGAAGCTGAAGGGAGTCTCTATGGACGACCTGAAGCTGAAGGGAGTTTCTATAGACGACCTGAAGCTGAAGGGAGTCTCTATGGACGACCTGAAGCTGAAGGAAGTCTCTATAGACGACCTGAAGCTGAAGGGAGTCTATAGACGACCTGAAGCTGTAGGGAGTCTCTATAGACGACCTGGAGCTGAAGGGAGTCTCTATAGACGACCTGAAGCTGAAGGGAGTCTCTATAGACGACCTGAAGCTGAAGGGAGTCTCTATAGACGACCTGAAGCTGAAGGGAGTCTCTATAGACGACCTGAAGCTGAAGGGAGTCTCTATAGACGACCTGAAGCTGAAGGGAGTCTCTATAGACGACCTGAAGCTGAAGAAAGACTCTATAGACGACCTGAAGCTGAAGAAAGTATCTATAGACGACCTGAAGCTGAAGGGAGTCTCTATAGACCAGCTGAAGGGAGTCTCTATAGACTAGCTGAAGGGAGTCTCTATAGACGAGCTGAAGGGAGTCCCTATAGACGAGCTGAAGGGAGTCTCTATAGACGAGCTGAAGGGAGTCTCTATAGAGAAGATGAAAGAATTCTTTGTAGATGAGCTGAAACAGGGTGACTTCTATAGATGAGCTGAAACAGGGAGTCTTCTATAGACGAGCTGAAACAGGGAGTCTTCTATAGACGAGCTGAAACAGGGAGTCTTCTATAGACGATCTGACAGGAATTTGCTTTAGAATAGTTAAAGAAAATTTCCATAGACGAGTATACGGTAATCTCATTAGTCGTGCTGTAGGGATATAGAGGCGATCCGTATAAACGAGCTATAGAAAACACGAACGTGGTCGCTATAGACTGAGGTTGTCGAATCCCATTTGGAGGACTTTTGTCAGTCTCCCCAGGCGTACCGAGGCTTTAGGAGTCTTTACAAAGCAAGCAATGGATTCCCCGTAGAAAATAAGTAGTATCTGTAGGTAATCCTTATGTAGGTGTGTCTTCTCCAGAAATGACCTGAAGGAAGTCTAAAGAGATGGGTCAAGGGCGTCTCAAAAAATATGGTCTTCTATAAATAAAAGACTGTGGGTCTTCCATAAATAGAGGACTGTGGGTTTTCGAGAAATGAAGGACTGTGGGTCTTCTAGAATTGAAGGAATGTTGGTCTTCTAAAAATAGAAAACTGTGGGTGTTCTCTAAATAGAAGACTGTGGGTCTTCCATAAATAGAGGACTATGGGTCTTCCATAAATAGAGGAGAGTGGGTCTACTAGAAATAGAGGAGAGTGGGTCCACTAGAAATGAAAATGTGTGTCTTCTAAAAATGGAAGACTGTGGGTCTTCCATAAATAGATGACTGAGGGTATTCTATATGACTGAGGGGAAAGTAGTTTCTGTAGAAGAGATACTATTTGAAAGGTCTTCTCACTAAACAAGACAATAGGAATTCATTCGCTCCATTGTACCTCTGCCTATAACTATTATACTGGTCCGCTTTCTTTAGATTTCCATTTGATCTATTTCAATCTTCGAACAAAAATCCCAAACCACTTCTCTGCCACTTTAAAGTTTTTCAAACCGAAAATAACAGTATGTTACCCACCCACCAAATTCATCCTCTCTCAAATTTTCTTTTTCAAACTTTGTCTCCAATCGATGTTGTTGTTGCTGCTGTTGTTGTATGACTTTTGGTGTCCATGTCGCTGATGGATATTGGCTTGACTTTGGTGAAATCTTAAGTATTTTTGCGGTCAAGTGATAAACTTTTCGTCATCCACAACGATATTTTTTTTTGTACTTTTTTGTTTGACCCTTCCTCCTCTTTTTTGACCCCAAACACATGCAACAACAATATTATCGTTGAAATTTGTTCATGAACTTTTATATTTCTTTAGAGTGTATATGTGTACGCTTGTGTGTGAATTTCCTTTATATTACACACTCACACACATACCGATTCTAAGTAGTCGATGGTTGAATCACTTGAAAAAGTTCAATATGTTTACTTATGGTTTATTCAATTGGTCATGAATTATAGATAAGTTTTCCAAAATAAGCTCTATTTGAGTTAAAAATGATAATGTTTTTTTTTTTTCTTTTTTTAGTTTACTCTGCTCGAAATTGGAACAAATATGTTGGTTTAATAAAACACTTTGTAATATCGACCAACCGCAATATGGGAAGTGTGAGGTTTTTTTGAGTAATACTAATTGAATATTAGAAAGAACAAAAATCTTCGTTTGGTCGATGCGGGATGATTTGAAGAATTGGAGTTGTATGGGGAAATCTCTAAACCTACAAGGAACAAAGCTCTAAACCTACAAGGAAATATAATTAATGAAAAAAATTGTTTTTGAAAAATAGTCAGGCTGAATGACAGTATGTTGTTGTGACGACACAAACAGTGGGACAAGTATGGTGTAGTTTACAAATGCCTTGTTAACCTCGAAGCAAGGCACCAGCGAAATTCTCATGCACTTTATTTTGAACGAAAATATGAATGGGAGCTATTTCTAAATCTGAACCGATTTTCCAAGTTCCTTTGGTCCAATTAAATGAGCTGTACCAAATTTCATCCAAACAGGATCATAAATGCGACCTATACTTTGTTTACAATACGAAGGTTTATCTACTTGTTTTTGCCTGTTACAAAAAATACACAAATCCATAATAGCCAGTAACACAGTGTGGTGAAGGGTCATATCGATCGATTAAGGTAGATCGGTTAATTCGAAGGGGAGACAACCAATTGTTTGCCTGAGGGCTTCGAAGATATTTTAAAAACGAAGAAAAGGAGACGAGTTATTGTGAACCATGATAATGCGAGCTCTCACACATCGCTGCTCAGCGATTTACATTATTGTCCAACTGTCGGTATGTCAATAAACAAAATTGACATATTTTGGTGGTAGCTGACTCGCTTGACTGCTATTGAAGAATGCGACAGGGAGAAAATGTCCGTAATGAAAAATTAACGGTTCATTTTATTTGGGGCCATGTCAAAATATGGTCCAGCATGACAATTCAAGAACACTTATTGGCAAATTACAACCCACTCGATAGGCAGAATACCGAAAATGGCTCAGAACACCCATATAATTCTGTATTAACTATGTTATGCAAATATATTTTTCATCATTCAAAGACCCGGAGTACAAAATTGCAGACACTTTGGTGGAAAAATGCGGTTAAATCTTTAAAAGTGCCGGAAATTTGGCGGGACATATATGTGGAACATATGTCAATAATTGTCGTTTACCCCCCAAGATTACGTCCAGAAATGCAAAATTACGACCGATTTGGTGGGGAAATGAGCCAACACATGAATATTTTTTCGTAATAAAAGGTCCATACGGCAGAGAGTATAAACATTAGACAAATTGGACTGTGGTGAACATTTTTGGCGCGAGTAAGATGTGTTGTTTGGTGTACAGAGTGTCATTTCCGTCCACCATTGCCTCCCGTATGACCTTTTCTAGCAGGATGTTAACAAGGTGACACGACAAACTGTCACCTTGTCTGAATCCTCGTTCGGTATTAAAAGGCTTCGATATGCCCTTTCCGGCTATAACTGCTAACTTTGTGTCAGTTGAAATTATCCTGCGTAGCTATATTAATTTGCAGGAATGCCAAACGGCTTTGAACACCTCTAAACGGATAGGACTCTCGAATGCGGCTTTAAAGTCGACGAATAGGTGGAATGTGTCGATGAGTTTTCGTGGATATTTTCCAAGATTTGGCACAGAGTGAAAATCTAGTATTTTATTGGTTCTAGGCTATCTTCTTCACTGCCACTATGTGATAACAGAAGCTATGCAAAATGCTTTTTCCAGATCCTCAACACGCTATATGTATTCGCCACGAGTCTTCCATCTTCATTTCTACAGGAGAATGTGTTTTGGGGTTTTAGTAGTTGGCAAAATTTCCGGACTTCATTCTGACTTCTGTACATTTGGAGTTGCTTCCGTTCACGTTCTTTATTCTTGTTTCACCCGATAATTCTCTTTCGCATTACGCGTTGCTACTGTCTGCAGTGTTACCCTGTACGACACTCCTAATTTCTTGATGGCGGTTTTTGGTAACCAATTGTTGCTTTTGCTGCAGTTTGTAGAGAGTGAATAATATTTGCCATTGGGACAAGGAGTGCATTCGTCAATCAGGTGGTAAAGTTGAGCGGAGCAGCCTTTTGCTACCTGGTGTGTTTTCACCTTTCCGAGTCTAGTTTCCATGTTGTGTTAGATCGCACATTTGCTGCTACATTAAGACCAGTGCGAACCTTGGATGCTACAAGGTAGTTGTCCGAATCGATATTCGCTCCTCGGATCGATCGAAGTCTAAGACACTGGATGAATGCCTTCCGTCTATCACAACATGATCGATTTGATTTCTCATTGTTTGATCGGGAGAAATCTGGGTGACATTGTGTATATCGAGATTCCTGAACCTAGTGCTGCTAACAACGACCTTGATATGTTGAAAATGTCAAAATATTTACTTAATTGAAAATAGTCGCCTTAAAACATAAAATTCCGTTATTTCCAGCAGACGAGCTTGTTACAAACGAGATGACAAGTTTATTACACCACATTGTGCTCGCATTAACTTTTTCTAACACTTTTTCGAATACGATTGCTGTTTCCCAAAATAATGGTTTTGAGCACTGCAACAGTATTTTCTTGCGACGAAAATCGATCACTTCAGGTAAATATAATATCGGAAAAGCCGTCCAATATTTTTAAGCCATACAATATCGAATGTATGCTGGTGGAAGAAATATCCAAGCCTGCCTTATTCTTATTGTATCTCATGAGGATCTCTAATTATCTGGATCCGAAAGAATAATTCGATGAGTCGCAATAGAAATGTCAAAATTCAAATAACCTCCAGTATTCGGATAGAGAACTCCTGTTTGAAGCTTATTTAGTCATTGTTTTTATAGCTGCTAAGTAGTTAATTGGTCTGCTTGGCATAGATGTTGGTACCGCAATATATCGTTGCCTAGAAACAACGTCACCTTGAATTTTATATATGGTTTGGGTTCCTTCTAAAATCAGAATTACCATCCTAATCTAATAGTGGATGCTATCAAAATTATCATAAATATTTTTTCCCCTAATGAATATTATATCAAATTCCATGTAAACCAAAAATGTGAGCAAACAATGACTTAAGTCAGATTTTATAACTCACTACTCACAAAATCACATTTCATTATTCACTTAACATCAATTTTAAACCTAATCAAAAATGAAAAATTGCAAATAATCATCATTCATCAAAATGAAATCACAAACGAAAAAATTGTATCAAAACTCAACAGGAGTCTTTCTAGAATGACACAAAATCGCTGAGTCTAAAATACCAGCCAGAATAAATAATGGTTGTTTTTTGAACGAAAATAAACTTCATATTTCATATTATGTCAACTGAAAAAGAAACATAAAACTGATGAGGAAGACGAAGTCTTTTCATTGCTTATGGACAAACTCAAATAAGCAAAATAAATAGGAAATGCTTTAAGATCGAAAAAATGAAACGCAAATCGTTATGAAATTATGAAAATTATTATCAAAAAGAAGTAAGCTGAAATGTAATACAACCGAATATGTATGGGTGTATGTATGTAAATATGCAGCAATTTCCCATATTGCTTTCGTATGCAGTCACCCGCATATATGAAGTGGGCATATTAGGGCACAGCAATTTACATACACAATATCAGAATGATGAAAATATTCTCATTCAAATGACAACAATTCTATGGAGATGTAATTTAAATAGTTTGAGATGAAAATATTAATATGCAGTTATTCATATTACTTTTTATCTCTCGAACTAAGTGTTATTGTACGCTACAGCCAAAAGGTCTGTTGAAAGGCTTCATTTAGGATTGAGATTGGACTTTTCTGTGAGATTGCACTTTGTGTGAAATGTGATCATTATTCATGAATACTAATATACAAAATAGACCCATAATTGCTTTTGAGGATATAATTAGAACTCCTTTCTTAATCGACTAAAAGTGCAGTGATTAACCTTGACACATCACATTTATTTGGCACAGGGACCAACTTTAGATCAGAATCGGTTAAAATTACATGGCAATTGTGCACAAAAAATGACGTAGAATTTTTGGTTTTTATATCCTTCCCCACACTGTGGTACAGGGTATTATGTCTTTGTGCATACGTTTGTAACAGACAAAAGGAAACGAGATAGACACATGGTTCCTGTTGAGAATATGCGTAGAAGCACTATCTGATTCGATTTAGGCATGTCCGTCCGCCTGTTGATGTTAATTTGTAAACAAAGTACAGGCCGCATTTATAATCTGATTTAGATGAAATTTCGCATAGTGTACTAAATAGAATCTAGAATGATGTGCGTTATGTTTCGTGATTATCGATTCGGATTTAGATATAGTCCCATACATATTTTCGTCCGATTTAATGTAAATGTTGCATCAAAGTCCCGTTAGTCTGTCCAAGTTAAATTCTAAACAAAGTGCAGGTCGCATTTATTATCCGAATGGGATGAGGTACAGATCGTTTATTTGCCTCAAAGACGAACCCTATTGAAATGGGTGAAAATCTGTTCAGATTTAGATATAGTTCCCATATATATTTTCGTCCGATTTTTATTAAATGTTACACAAAATGGTCAAAGTTAGGCCGATTGGCATGACATTTTTCACAACGTACTGAAATTAATATAGCTTAACGACTGCCAGTTTTGTTGAAATCGGTTTAGATTTAGATATAGTTTCCATATATTTTTTCGTCCGCTTTTATGTTAACGAAATTTGGTGCAAATCGAAGGCAATGTAAGGGCGTAACGTACTCAACTAAGTCCAGAATGGCGTGTGCTAAGTTTCGTGAATATCGGTTCCGGTTCAGATATAGCTTCTGATTATAGTTATATAGCGTACCAAAGCTCCTAAATTCCTTTCGATTTGCTCGAAATTTGGCATGTAAAAATCGGTTCAGATTTAGATATAGTTCCAAATATATATTCTTTCGATTTTTTGTAAATTGTGCTCTAAAGACACAAATTTTGTTCGATTGGCACACAATTTTGTGCAACGTACTGAAGATCAAATAATTTAATCTCTGCAAGTTTCGTTGAATCTGTGCAGATTAAGATATAGCTCCCACATATATATATTTGTCTGATTTTAGGTAAACGGTGCACCAAACTCCTAATGTTTGTCCGATTTCAGTACGTTGTGTCAATCGTCCTAGCTATGTATATTTGCACGAAGCTTAGCACACATCATCCTAGACTAAATCCAGTAACCTTTACCAAAATTCGTGCAAATCGAAAGATATACAGGGATTTTGGTGCACCAATTACATAAAATCAGACGAAAAAATATATATGGGAGCTATATCTAAATCTGAACCGATTTTCACGAAAACAAAGACACATTCTGGACTCAATTCAATACGCTATGCCAAATTTCCAGCAAATCGGAAGATATATAGGGACTTTGGTGCACCATTTCCATAAAATCGGACGAAACTGTATAAGGGAACTATATCTAAATCTGGACCAACTTTCACGAAACTCAACAAACATCATTCTAGATTGAATTGAGTGCGCTATGCCAAATTTCGTGCAAATCGAAACATATATAGGAACATTGGTGCACCAATTACCTTAAATCGGATCAATATATATATATATATATATATATAGTGTGGTGAAGGGTATAAAAAGTATATAAAAAGTATGCCCGGAAGGGCGATATTGCATATGACGAATAATATACTACAATTTTTTAACAAATTTAGTTATTTAGTTTAATGGCAGTCATAACAATTAAGTAATAACGTGAATTTTTTGTTAGTTACGCCTTTTTGCATTGTAGCTAACGATATATAAGGTTCGTTTGAATTTAAATACTTAAAGAAATCCATTATTTTTATATGAAGTGTAGAACTTTACTTAACATGCTTAGGAATGACCGATTTTGGGCCAAATATGCACAGTTTTGTTGTATGATTTGTTGCCACTTTAAATGTAACTTCATAATGCCTCTCTCATAGAAGTCCTGCTCTCTATTTGCAAAAAAACTCTAGTAGTCGATTTTCACAATCCTCCTACCAATTTTTTATCATTAAAAAAAAAAATATGATAATCGTTTGGTGCCAAGTCTGGACTGTATGTCGGATTCATTAAACTTCCCAACCAAGCTTCCGAAGATTCTGGCGAGTCACTGTAGACATGTGTGGCCCAGCGTTGTCCTGGTGGAACACGACATGTCTCCTGTTGGCCAATTCTGGATGTTTCTGGTCAATTGTTATCTTCAAACGGTACAGTTGTTGACAGTAGTAAATAATTCATAATAAATAATCCCCTTCCAGTCCCAACAAATGCATAGCTGAACCTGCCTGGCCGTTAGTCCGGGTTTGGCCACCGTTTGTGGTGCTTCACCGGTCTTTGACCGCGTTTGTTTTCGCACAGGGTTATCGTATGTTATCCATTTCTCATCTCCAGTCACCATCCTTTTAAGAAATGGGTCTATCTCATACCATTTGTCCAAGCCTTCCTAGATGGAAATTTCAACTTCGAAGACCGCTGATAAGGTATTATTTAAAATACAAGTGGCCCAATGGATCTCAGTTTAAAATAAACCATCAAATTAGTGTCTCGCTTCAGGTGGTCCCCTTAACTAAACATTTGTACCTGCGTGTGCATGCGTATCACATCGAAAACCGATACAAAGGCGCAAGTTGTTGACTTACACTCACTCTTCTATTGTAGTGTACCCTGTCCGACGCATCATTTTACTCCTTTGTCTAAAACAATTTGGTATGTGGCAAATACTTACTAAAGAATTTATTATTAAGTTAAAATAAAAATTAAATTCTTTTCGTCTGCGAAGACTACTGCTTTGAATATAATGACAACAACTATGTCCTTTTTGGGTATTGAGCAACAACAATATTTAAAAGCTGCTTCCTTCTTCGCAGCCATTTGAAAACTTTAAGTCTTAGGGCTATTTTTAATTTTGTCGGATAAAGTTTCTTTCATTTGGTTTTCATTTTGTTTTAGTTCTTTTAACTTGCTAATAAATTATGCAACAGCTGCATACAGAAATGTTGTTAATGGCTGTGTTGGGTGTGTGTGTCGGTATGTGTATGGGCTTTCTGTATGTGCGGCTCTATTGTGGTTTAGACAAACCAAAGGCATGACGACTATACCCTTAAAATGAAAGACATTTAAGAATGACATTGGCTTCAAGTCATAAAGGAGAAGTTCTGAAGTAAAGTTTTACGATTTACAGACAAAATTAGGCGATTTAAAGAAAAAGTTTTCTAAATTCAGTTAGAACCCAAAGAAAAGAAGGGATGAGGGGACTTATTTAGGTGTGTGTATAATTAAAATTATAAATTAAATATTTAATCCAAGGTCAAAAAGCGTGTTGGTCAAGGATATGTAAAAATCACCATTAATAAGGAATTAATTGGAAACTTTGTGTAGCTAAGTGCAATTAAATGCCGAATTCCGAACAATGCTATTAAATGGGGCCTATAACAAAAGGTGAATCTTTGGGCGAGGTCGTTTTTTCTAAATTGATAGTTAAAATTCTTTCTGTTTAGGGAAATAAAATCTACCACCACAAAAAAATTGATGACAACTGATATTCAAAACAAAATGGTGAATAAACCGTAAATAGTTTCTCAACTTATAAAGCAGCAGGTCCATAGAGACTTCCAGGTTTTACAAAATAGTTAAATGTTACAAAAAGTTCGGCCCGGCCCGAACTTAACGACGTTTAACTTCACAATGAGGTTTAAATCAAAAATAACCGAAGACGTTCGTAGCCTTCAAAAAATGTCATTTTCAAAAAAGGTACATTTTGGTAGAAAGATTTGTCATCCAATGGAACCTAATTGGTCTCTAATTATTAGAGTCAATTCGGTTAAATACAATGCCTGAAAAGTTGATCATTTTTATACCCTTCAGCACACAGTGGTACATGGTATTATGTCTTTGTGCATATGTTTGTAACAGGCAAAAGGAATCGAGATAGACCCATGGTTCCTTTTGAGAATATGCATAGAATCACTTTCTGAGTCGACTTACGCATGTCCGTCCGTCTGTTGATGTTAAATTGTAAACAAAGTACAGGTCGTATTTATGATCCGATTTGGATGAAATTTGGCACAGCTCACTCATTTGGCCCAAGGACGAACCCTATTGAAATTGGGAAAAACCGATTCAGATTTAGATATAACTCCCATATATAATTTCGCCCGATTTTAGGTAAATGGTGTACCAAAGTCCGTATATATCTTTCGATTTCCACGAAATTTGGTATAGCCTACTGAATTTGGTCTAGAATGACGTGTACTAAGTTTCGTGAAATCGGTTCAGATTTAGATATAGCTTCCATATATAGTTTCGCCCGATTTTAGGTAAATGTTGTACCAAAGTCCCTATATATCTTTCGATTTGCTCGACATTTGGTATAGCCTACTGAATTAGGTCTAGAATAATGTGTGCTAAGTTTCGTGAAAATCTGCTCAGATTTAGATATAGCTCCCATATATAGTATCGGCCGATTTTAGGTAAATGTTGCACCAAAGTCCCTGAAAAACATTTGATTTGCACGAATTTTGGCATACCGTATTGAATTAAGTCTAGAATGATGTGTGCTAAGTTTCGTGAAAATCGGTTCAGATTTAGATAGAGCTTCCATTTATAGTTTCGTCCGATTTTATGTAAATGGTGCACCAAAGACCCTGTCTATCTTTCGATTTGCACGAAATTTGGCATAACGTACTGAATGAAGTCTAGAGTGATATGTGTTAACTGGCACGAAAATCGGCGCAGATTTAAATACAGTTCCCATATATATTTTCGTCCGATTTATGTAAATGGTGCACCAAATCCCTATATATCCTACGATTTTACAGGAAATTTGACATATCGTGCTGAATTGAGTCTAAAATGATCAGTGGTAAGTTTCGGGAAAATCGGTTCAGATTTCGAGTGAGCTTGCACATATGTATTCGTCCGATTTGACAAAAATGGTGCACCAAACTCCTAATGTTTGTCCGGTTAACATGAAATTTTGCACAATGTATCAAATTGAGATGTTTCGCTGAAATTGGTGCAGATGTAGCCATAGCTTCCGTATGTATTTCGAACGGGTGCCTGATTGAAATTTGTCCCGCGGTACGCAGACGACTCTAAATCTGCCCGAAATTAAATTTATAATAGGTTGCAGAAAGACATGAGTATGTTCCTTAGAGGTAACGTTGACATGCATTTGTAAGGATACATATGTACAATATATTCAAGTGGTGAAAGGTAACATATAGTATGCCCAGTCCGACTTTACTACTTTCCTTACTGGTTATAGAATGATTTGCTATCCATTGAAAATTCAAAATACTAAATTATAACCAATTCGATTAAAAACATGCAAAAAACCTCAGCCTTATGACTAATGGCGGTATATGCACTTTGAATCGAAATATTGGTTTTAGGCCTAATGTTTCTTTGGATCAAATCCGTTTCAGACAATTTGGAATCGATTTGCAAATGTCTGGCAGGTGCGCACAATAACTCTTGAAGGGAGTAACCGATTTCATCCAAACCTTGCACAAAGCAATATTTCTTCCAAATTCAGATCAAGCTTGAAGATGGGGAATATAGGACCACTCCTTCTGGTACCTCCCTCACAAAATGTTCAAAATTGTATGTGCAAAATTTCAAAATTAATTGTATAATATCATACGAACAAATTATCTGATTAGAACCAATCTTTGTACAACCTATTATCTTTACCAAGCCTAGATCAATTTCGAGGTGGGAGCCATTGGTCCAGTCCTTCTGTTTCATCCCCCACAAAAATCTTTGTAAATCCTATTATATTTACCAAGCCTAGATAGGTCCGAAGGTGGGATCCATTGTTGCAGTCCTTCTGGTACCTCGATCACAAAAAGTGTCAAAATTGTATGTGCATAATTTCAATATTTTCAATATGTAAATATGTATAAATCTCCAAATCTGGGCTATTCTGTTATATGGGAATAACCCATTGTAACGAGTATGTGGGCTACCGTTTTATGGTGGCTACGCCAAAATATGGACCTATAATCGACTTATGAATGTCCGTCTGTCTAGATATAGCGCCCATGCATATTTTCGTCCGATATTATGTAAATTGTATACCAAATTCCCACCACGGGCATCTTCTAGGCAAGTTCCCTCTGCGGAGACTTTAGAATGTAGATGCTACCGAGGGGTTAGTAAACGACAACCAATCCTCAGCGATCACCGCATAGATGATGATGAACCGCAGCGTTCACTGGTCGACAAACTTCCAAATATTTAACTTGTCGAATAATGTCTTACTGTGAATGTTTGTTGAAATCGGTTAAGGAAACCTGTTATAGATAAATGTTGCACCAAACTCCCAATAATTATCCGATTGAAACGAAACTTGGCACAACGAAATCGGATCAGTTATAGCTCACATATATAGTTTCCTCCGACTTTAGCTAAATGGTGCACAAAACTCCCAAGGTTTATCTATTTGAGACAAGATAATAAAGATTCATATAACGAGATAAAATTGTGGACAGCGCAGTGTGCTGCAGCATTCTAAATGGTGTATGCCACGGTTTCTCAACTAGGTGCAAATTTACATATAGCTCCCATGCAATATTTTGCTCGATTTCATAAAAATGGTACACGAAAGAAGATTAACATGCATTTTTTGAAAATATCAGTGTGTATGTGTATGGGTTTTTTATTGGTTCAAATGTAGATCACATTTTAGGTTGGCATTTTTCACGACCATTAGGCCGGTCGTTGAAAATGTCGATAAAACGGAGAAATGATCGATCGTAACATCACCCAGAAGATAAATTCGGCCATAAAACTGTTTTAAACTATTTACACAAGTTGGATTCAAAAAGAAGCTTGATGTTTGGGTACCAATTTACAGGAAAAAGGATGGATCGAATTTCCATCCGCGAAGCCTTGGCCAAACGGAATGAAATAGACCAATTTATTAAACGGATTGACTGGAGCTGAGGAATATATATATATATATATATATATATTTTGTAGCTTTGGTGCACCATGTACTGAAAATCGTACGAAACTATACATGGTAAACAAATGAGCTTTGCCAAATTTCATCCAATTCGGATCATAAATGCTACCTGTACTATTGTTTACAATTTACCATGGACAGACGGACGGACGGACATGCATAAATCGACCCAGAAAGTGATTCTATGCATATTCTCAAAAGAAACCATGGGTCTATCTCGATTCTTTTTGTCTGTTGCAAACATATGCACAAAGACATAATACCATGTGCCACAGTGTGGTGAAGGGTATAAAAATGACAACAAATCATACAACAAAACGGTGCAACAACATCGGACATTCCGAAGCATGTTAAATAAAGTCATATAGTTAATATAAAACCAGTGAGCGGAGCAGTGTAGTCGGACGGGGCCGACCTTCACAACTACCACGGAAATCAAACTTTCTGTGGATGCTTATTCCGAGCCTGGGCAATATTTCATGATATTTGGACCCTCTTGCCCGATTAGAGGTAAACAGCACCTCTTCCTTACACTGACATATTTTCCGAATATTACGAGTATTCAGTACAGCTATTGTCTCCATACACGATTATTGCGGCCTCTGGAGCGACCAGAAAATCCGACAAAAATTTATTATTTGGTCCATTTCATCCCCTAAATATTAACCGATCTTTCCCAAAAACAATAGGGGTCTTCATTGGACAGAACCCATCCTACATGCAAAATTTCGTGAAGATTGGTCCATAACTGTGGCCTGTATCGTGTTTAGAAATTATAATGGACGGACGGACACACATGTCTAGATCGACTCAGCTAGTCGAGATATGACCTTTGGGGCTGCACAAAGCTATAATACCCTGACAACATAGTTGTGTAGGGTATAAGAAATGGATTTCTTTTTCCCTAACCTAATATTTAATTTCGCCCGATTCAATTTCAATGATCCTCCAAGGATGCTATGTATGTTCCATCTTTAGTGGTGAAGAGTTTCATATAGTCGGCCCCGCCCGACTTTGGACATTCCATACCGGGTATGATATTTAGTGTACCTATAGACTTTTCCATTTTTGCCTCTGCGTCGACTTTTCGATTTTGTCCGATTTTTTAAAAATGCAAAATGGATTAAAAATTTCATTTTTTATATGAGTTGCTGTCAACAGATAGATTTCAGATTTCTGGAATGCCTAATTTTTGGGCAATTTGGGCCTTGTGATAGTAAATCAAGTATTTATAAAGAAAATCGAAAGACGACTTTGCGTATTTTCAAAGATCAAAAGTGGATTTCGACTTTTAGACTCGAAAGTAATCTACACTTATCGCTACTTATCGCATGCATCATGACTTAACTGTCTGATAAGAACTATCAATTTTGGTGATTAACCAACCAACTTTTCAACCTAGCTATACAGTAAAAGGCACAGGAATGATTAATTTTCGGGTGGTTTTTTTTACCCAATGAGATTTTTAGATAATATAAAATAATTAGAAGTTATATACGGGCCAATAAGGTTTATAAGAAGAATAGGCTCCAAATTTGGCTTTTGTAGGGGATGACCATTTCCTCGTTTGACATTTTTTCGAAAATGTTTTTACAGTATTTCTTCATGTATCGTCCATATTTCTTCCGAATATTTTAAATGATTATACCCTTCACCACACTGTAGTACAGGGTATTATGTCTTTGTGCATATGTTTGTAACAGGCAAAAATAATCGAGATAGACCCATGTTTCCTTTTGAGAATATACATAGAATCACTTTCTGAGTCGATTTATGCATGTCCGTCTGTCCGTCCGTCTGTCCGTCCGTCCATGTATTTTTGTTAACAAAGTACAGGTCGCATTTATGATCCGATTTGGATGAAATTTGGCACAGGTCACTTAATTGGCCCAAGGACGAACCCTATTGAAATTGGAGAAAATCGGTCCACGTTTAGGCATAGCTCCCATATGAGGGTACCCCAAAATTTTCGGTATTTTGAGGTTCTTGAGCGCGTTTTTTAACTGAATTCGCTGAAATTTGGTACTTTGAGTTCTTATTGGGTAGCAAATCTCTCTACCAAAAATTATAAATAAAGGTCCATTTTTTCGGATAGCCCCCATATAAGATTACCCCCAATTTTCGGTATTTAGGGGGTTTTGATCGCATTTTCCGACCGAATTCGCTGAAATTTGGTACTTTGTGTTCTTATTGGGTAGCAAATCTCCCTACCAAAAATTATAAATAACGGTCCATTTTTTCGCATAGCCCCATATAAGGGTACCCCCCAAATTTTCGGTATTTTGAGGTTCTTGAGCGCGTTTTTTAACTGAATTCGCTGAAATTTTGTACATTGAGTTCTTATTGGGTAGCAAATCTCCCTACCAAAAATTATAAATAAAGGTCAATTTTTTCGGATAGCCCCCATATAAGATTACCCCCAATTTTTGGTATTTTGGGGGTTTTGATCGCATTTTCGACGAATTCACTGAAATTTGGTACT
Source organism: Musca vetustissima (assembly GCF_032173495.1). Classification (NCBI taxonomy): domain Eukaryota; kingdom Metazoa; phylum Arthropoda; class Insecta; order Diptera; family Muscidae; genus Musca; species Musca vetustissima. The sequence goes on along the minus strand of NW_026884488.1, from coordinate 8,172 downwards.
TTGTGTTCTTATTGGGTAGCAAATCTCCCTACCAAACATTATAAATAAAGGACCATTTTTTCGGAAAGCCCCCATATAAAGGGCACCCCCAATTTTCGGTATTTTCGGGTTTTTGGGCTCGTTTTATAACTGAATTCGCTGACATTTTGTACATTGGGTTCTTATTGGGTACCAAATTACTCCACTAAAAATTATAAATATAGGTCCAGTTTTTCTGGTAGTACCCATATAACGGTACCCCCAAATTTTTGGTATTTTGGGGGTTCTGATCGTATTTTTCGACCGAATTGACTGTAATTTCGTACGTCGAGTTCTTATTAGGTAGCACATCTCTCCACTATAAATTATAAATATTCGTCAATTTTTTCTGGTAGCCCCCAGGTTTTGAGGTTCTTGAACCAAATTCTTTTTTCTGGTACAGGGTATTATGTTTTTGTGCATATGTTTGTAACATTCAAAAATAATCGAGATAGACCCATGGCTCCTTTTGAGAATATGCATAGAATCACTTTTTGAGTCGATTTAAGCACGAAATTTGGCACAGCGTAGCAAATTAGGTCTAGAATGATGTTTGTAAAGTTGCCTGAAAATCGGTTCAGATTTATATATAGCTCCCACATATACTTTCGTCAGATTTAATGTAAATGGTGCACCAAAGTCCCTATATATCTTTCGATTTGCACTAAATTTGGCACAGCGTAACAAATTAGGTCTAGAATGATGTGTGTTAAGTTTCCTGAAATCGGTTCAGATTTAGATATAGCTTCTATATCTGACCAAATGAACAATTTAGTATCGGTTGCAGAATGACGTGTTTATGGTTCCAATTTCATTTTACTGGTCCTTTAAAAATGCGACTTCTGTTAGGATTCATCTGTTGAATATACTCAAAGTGGTGAAGGGTATCATATAGTCGGCCCCGTCCGACTTTACTACTTTCCTTACTGGTTTTTATTTTGTCTACGATGTTTCATTATTTTAATGACAGTTTATATTATAAATTATTTCCATTCCCTCTTGATTCAACAACAACAACAACAAATCTTCATTGTAATAATATTGAATGTATAAATCATTTGAATAGTATCTCCCAAATGTATCATTGATTGTTATCGATGAAATCCTTGACATATTTGAAATTAATAGTAACTGCAATGATTTTGTGTGCATCCAGGAATATTAGAATGATTCAGACATTTTATGATTTTTTCTCTTCAATAAAATGAATTGTTGCATACAAAATGATTGTATATGTAACCTCTCTTATATACAATGCACTGTATATTTATATATTATTTCCATAATAATAAATAAATAGTTGAAAACCTATTTTTTTTAATAAAAGTTTTTAAATTAACCTTGATTACAAGCCAGCAGACATTTGCCTGGGGTATGTGCACGCGCACACATACACGACCTGACGTGATGCAAACTGATAGCAATCTTATACAATTTTAATTAAAATTTATAAATGACAGTCTAGATAAAATTATAAATTTAAAAAATTATAATAAATTATACAGAAGAAGAGTTGTTATGACCATTGGCATTATGGGGAAATCATGATGTGTTATATTTAAACACCAAAGCGCTTAAAATTAAGAGTTCATTTCAGTTTACATACAAAAAGCCGAATATTCTTGAAGTATTATCGAAGAATATCGATTTACTATCTTTGGGGAAGCTGTATATAATCTTATGAGCTACATTTTAATAAAGGGAGCTGATCATCGGTCAAACTAAGTTGTTAAACCGCTGGTATCGTTTCAGTTGAAATCGCTATATTGACGAAAATTGTTGATTCTGCCACAGCCACATATCGTCGTTCTCGGAAATTAAGACTGTCTTACGGCAAATTATGGCATATTTTGCATATAGATCTATACATATATCCATATTAAGTCCAGCTGACAATTTACAACGTCGTAGATATGTGGAATGGGTTATTTAACAACATGCGGTGGAATTAAAATTTTGAACAATATCTTCTTCAGTCATGAATCACCTTTTGTATTTGAGTGTCTGAAAAAATCACTGTTTTGTGTGCTTTTTAATTGGAAGCTGTGATTGGACGATGGAACGAGTAACACAGTCAATTCGGAATATTATCGTCATATGAGACCCGTTTTTTGCCAATATAGTTTCATTGCAAGAGACATTTCCTGGCCACTTGATATCTCCATGCCGAAAATTTATCATACCGAAGCGAAAATTTATCAACAAAGTGAATTTAAGCAAACACCGTTCTCCAAATATATATTGGAAACTACTGACAATCACAAATACTTAAGTACAATCGCTTTTGATTGTAACTTTCCCTAAAAAGTCCACGACTGATATTTATTTGCAATGAAGTTTCTCACCCCACAAGGAAAAATATTATTCTGTTGCACGTTCTGGTGTCATCAATAATGAATCTGATGATAATATAAGGGATATACCGACTTTTCTAAACTAATGCACACGCAATACAAATTTCAGAAACTCATAACGAAGATTTTTCCTCAACTTTCAAAACCCCAATGCATGGATCATTATTCATAACGCAAGGTGTGTATAAAGTACTCAAAACACTGCAACTTAAATTTTTTTAAATACCACTATATGAGGGAAATGACTAAATGTGCCTAAATTTTTGAACATGACCTTTCAGTTCTGTATCTTGATACTCTCCGAAGGTGGTGTGATAAAAACACATGTACAGACGGAAATGCCTAAATATTATAGTTATAAAATTCCATACTTTTGGAATATATTCTAACAATTTCGAGTTCAAAACTATGGTGGAATACGGTTATATGGGGACAATACCGACACCATTTAAATAAATTCGGACGGAAATATATATGATAGATACATCTAAATCATAACCGATTTCAACAAAACTTTACGGCCGACAACATGTACATGTTCGCTGTGCAAAATTGTGTTTCAATCGGACAAACATTGGCAGTTTTATACTCTATTTACAAACCAGTAAGGAAAGTAGTAAAGTCGGACGGGGCCGACTATATGATACCCTTCACCAGTATATTAAACAGGACTATTAACATGAAATTGAATGAAATAAAATATGTGATATTTATCTATATGTGAATATACCTAGATCTATCCATAAAGTATGTAAATCGACTTCAAACAAATATAAATAGGTCATCCGAGGGGCTATGTCTGTACTTCTAGAAAACTCAACTACGTAATTCTATGCTCAATTTTGTACGTTGTGCAAAATTTGATGTCAATCTGACTAACATGAGGAGTATGATGCCCAATTTACATGAAATCGGGCGAAACTATATGTCGAAGCTCTATCCACATATTAAGCGATTTAAAACCAACTTGTCACTGGTTAGGTTATACTCATTTCAAAACGTTTTGTTCCTATTGGTTCCTTGGTGCGTCAATTACTTAAAATCAATCTATAATAAAAGGGAGCTATATCTAAATCTGGACCGATTTTCACGAAACAAGGCAGACATCACTCTAGGCTCAATTCAATACGTTATGCCAAATTTCGTGCAAATCGAAAAATATATATCGCCTTTGGTGCACCATTTACATGAAATCGGACGAAACTATATATGGGAGCTTTATCTACATCTGAACCGATTTTCTCGAAACTTGGCAGACATCACTCTAGGCTCAATTCAGTACGTTATGCCAAATTTCGTGCAAATCGAAGGATATATAGGGACGTTGGTGCACCATTTACATGAAATCGGACGAAAATATATATGGGAGCTGTATCTAAATCTGGACTGAGTTTCATGAAACTTGGCAGACACCATTCTAGACTCAATTCAGTTCGTTATGCCAAATTTCGTGCAAATCGAAAGATATATATGGTCTTGGGGCACCATTTACATGAAATCGGACGAAACTACATATGGGAGCTATATCTAAATCTGGACCGATTTTCACGAAACTTAGCAGACATCGTTCTAGACCTATATGATTAGGCTGTTTTAAATTTCGTGCTAATCGAAAGATATATAGGGACTTTGGGGCACCATTTACATGAAATCGGACGAAACTATATATGGGAGCTATATCTAAATCAGGTCGGATTTTCGTGAAACTTGGCAGACATCATTCTAGGCCCAATTAAGTAAGTTATGCCAAATTTCGTGCAAATCGAAAGATATATAGCGACTTTGGGGCACCATTTATATGAAATCGGACGAAACTATATATGGGAGCTATATCTAAATCTGGACCATTTTCTCAAACTTGGCAGACATCACTCTAGGCTTAATTCAAAACGTTATGTCAAATTTCGTGCAAAGCAAAAGATATATAGGGACTTTGGGGCACCATTTACATGAAATCGGACGAAACTATATATGGGAGCTATATCTAAATCTGGACCGATTTTCACGAAACTTGGCAGACATCATTCTGGTTCTAAATAATTAGACTGTACCAAAATTCGTGCAAATCGAAAGTTATATAGGGACCGTTTACATTAAATCGGTTAAATATATATATATGGGAGTTATATCTAAATCTGAACCGATTTTTCCCAATTTCAATACGGTTCGTCCTTGGGCCGAATAAGTGACCTATGCCAAATTTCATCCAATTCGGATCATAAATGCGACCTGTACTTTGTTTACAATTTAACATGGACAGACAGACAGGCGGACGGACGGACGGACATGCATAAATCGACTTATAAAGTGATTCTATGCATATTCTCAAAAAGAACCATGTGTCTATCTCGTTTCCTTTTGCCTGTTACAAACATATGCACAAAGACATAATACCCTGTACCACAGTGTGGTGAAGGGTATAAAAATCAAACAAAACTATATATGGGAGCTATATCTAACTCTGCTCCAGTATTCTCCAATTTCAACAGGGTTCGATCATGGGCACAATAAGTGAGCAGTAACCAATTGGAACCCTTTATCCAAAATCCTGAAGATCCGGATTTTTTTGAGGTGCATTTATATGGGGGCTACTCCAAAAAGTACACCGATATTAAAGTTTTTAGTAGGGAGATTTCGTACCAAATGGGAATACAAAATATGAAATTACAACCATTACGTTTGGAATATGTATTTAACTTCCCCAAGATACCGAAAAATTACGGGTACCGTTATATGAGGACTACCCGAATAGGGGATCAGTTTTATAATTTGTATACCCTTCACCACACTGTGGTACAGGGTATTATGTCTTTGGCACATGTTACTGAATTAGGTCCAGAATGATGTCCGACCCGATTTTGAGAAAATCTGACCCAATTTTGATAAAATCGGGTCAGATTTAGATATCGCTCACATATATATATTCGTCCGATTTTATGTAAATGGTGCACCAAATTCCTTGGATTTAATCAAAATTTGGCATAGCGTACTGAATGAAGCCTAGAGTGATGTGTGTTAAATTTCGTGCAAAATCGGTACAGGTTTAGATATAGGTCCCATATATATTTTCGTCCGATTTTATGTAAATGTCCTAATATATCCTTGGATTTGGACAAAATTTGGCAAGGCGTACTGAATGAAGCCTATAGTGATGTGTGTTAAGTTTCGTGAAAATCGGTTCAGATTTAGATATAGCTCCCATATATATTTTCGTTCGATTTATGTTGATGGTGCACCAAAGTCCCTATATATCCTTCGATTTGCACGAAATTTGGCATAGCGTACTGAATTAAATCTAGAATAATGTGTGGTAAGTTTCGGGAAAATCGGTTCAGATTTCGATATATCTCCCACATATGTATATATTCGTCCGATTTTACATGAATTGTGCACCAAACTCCTAATGTTTGCCCGATTAACATGAAATATTGCACAACGTAGCAAACTGAGACTTGAATGACGTTATTGCGTTTTGTTGAAATAGGTGCAGATGCAGCCAAAGCTTCCATATGTTTATTGAACGGGTGTCTGATTGAAATTAATTAGTTAACAGTGAGGCGTACTGAATGGGGTGTATCAAATTTGCTTTAAGTCGTTTTCCATAAATCTGAAATTTAATTTATCATGTGATGCAGAAGGACATGAGTATGTTCCTTTAAGGGAACATTGACATGCAATTGTAAGTATACATATGTAAAATATACCCAAAGTGGTGAAGGGTATCATATCATGTCAGCATAAAGAAGATGAAAACTCAATGTATCAATTCGGTTTAAAAACGTGCCTAAACTCCCCAAAACACAGAATAATGGGAAGGACCGTTACATAAGAGGTATCCTAAAAAGTGGACCCATTGCTAACCAATAGGAATTAAAACTACTACATAACAGTCAATTCAGTTAAAATAGATGCCAAAAATCCACAAAGTTCCATATATAATATATGAGGCTATCCGAAATAGCGGACCATTATTATTAAGTTTTTGTGGTTAGTTTAAAAGCCAAGCAAGAAAAATATCAAATTACTGCTCATACAGTTAAGAAAACGTAGCCAGCAGCATCAAAATATCGAATATTGAAGCTGAATTTCATTCCCATTTTCTCTATCTCCTTGAAGCATTAGGGAAAGAAATATAGATTAATAATTTTCATTGTATTATTGTAACGTCTAACTTTTCTGAATATATTTGACAAATTCTATTGTGCATACTACAATACTGGTGTCAATTTAATTATTGAACTCCTGGGGGGAATTTTTCAAATTCAACAAACAAAACCCAAAATTTATATTATGTGCGTGCATCAGTGTGCGTATTATAAGTTTGAAGTATGCTTGTCAACTTGTTTATATGCAAAGTGTTTAATTTCCGGTTTCCCATTTTTGTTGATGTTTTTTTTCACTTGACTTTAAATAGCCCATTTATATGATTTCACTTCATTTCATTCATCTCTTGATCTTCAATCCATTGCTGGCTGGATGCCTCGGTTGGGGTATTGTTGAATATTTCCAGTATTCTGTTGTTTTTTTGTGTCGCATTAAACTTTTTGTTTTGTTGCCATTTTCCAAAACCCATTTCAACAATAAATGTTTAAACATCTATTTGTGACACTGTGGGTGGCCTTTGTTGATATTTATTTACACAAAAACACATGCGCACATAAACACACGCACGCACACACATACAAACTATGTAAATATATGGTTTGTGGATTCATGTGGTTTTCATTTAATTTCATTTAAATGTCGAGTGCTGGGCTAGCATCAAAACATCATGCCTGTATTTCTGTATATGTGTGTACATGTGTGGGTGAGTAGTTGGGTTAGTCTGTATTACGTTTTATAGTCGTTTATTTTGATTTTGTAAATCTTATTGTTTAATGTGATTTATGTTCATTTGAGAATGAAACCACAAACAATACTCAAAAAGACTTTAAACAAAAATGAAAGTCACATACACACAAACACATTGACACCCACAAACGAAGGCTTGATATACTACGTGTGAAATATTATTAATAGTGTTAAAATTTTATTAATATTATTTTTTTGAATATCAGAGAAACCGCATATATATTTTTAGTAAAATTTTATACTTTATAATAGTTAAAGAAAATTAACTATTTTTTTTAGTAAATTTTAAACTTTAATGAAATTTTAAACTTTAATGTACAAAAGTACCATTAAAATTTTATGTAAATGGAGCAGCATACTGCCAATATTTGTGCGATTGAAATAAAATTTTGCACAGCGTACTGAATTGTTTCTGATTAATGTATGCGAATGTTGGAGTCGGTTCAGATTTACATATAACTCCCATATAAAGTTTCAACCGATTTTATGTAAATAGAGCACCATGCTGCCATTATTTGTCCGATGAGATAACATTTTGTTGTATGCGAAGTTTTGTTGGAATCGGCTCAGATTTAAATATAATTCTCATATATAGTTTCGTCCGATTATATGTAAATGCAGCACAAAATGTTGTATAGCGTATTAAAGTTAATACAGGTTGACATCAGTGAGGTTTTATAGAAATAGGTTCAGATTTTAATATAGCTCACATATATACTTTAGTCTCCTTTTATGAAAGTGGTGTACTAGAGATGGTTATTACAGTATCTTGAAGAGTTTAGTGTTAGTACCTGCCTATTGGCCGACCTCACAGTGGCTGAGCCACAGGCGGAAATGCGCCTACCAGCGCCCAGCACAGAAGTGCTGTACCAATCGGAGAGCATGCAGAAGGCTCACTCTCCCCCTTGGTAAGGGGCGAAACCATAGCCCCCGCGAAGCTCCCCAGGGT